>NW_001889889.1:346283-387836 GCF_000143565.1 Laccaria bicolor S238N-H82
AATCAGCATCTGTCACATCTCTTTTGCTTTCCTTCTCCTCTTCTCCCCTAATTTATGTTTAACTGTAAACTTGAGTAGTGTACCATATCAATTGTAAATGAACTCCACATAGTATAACGTAAGAATGGGTACCAGAATAGCCCAATAATAGCCCTAAGAAACATGTAATAGGTACTGGATAAACACCATGAGGCTATTTTGTATCTTGGTCAGTTCTGTACCGTTTTCTACCAAATAAGTGTTGATTACCAGCTATTTGATGTTGATTTCAGAGCCTGAGGAGACGAGAGGCATCTGCCATCATACTTTTGAGATATCTGTCATGCTAAGTTTTATGATTCATCAGCAGGGTGTACTCTATCTTTGTGAGTTCTCCATCACCATCCTTCATTAAAGGCTATTTTACAACATATTCTAGTGTAGTTTAAAGGTCCCAAAGAGACGAGAGGTTTGCGTGTCCGCATTCTGGAGATATCTTCCATTTTCTGTTTTGGGGAGCAAGTACCTTAGGTCAGTCAAATTTCCATTGTTTCTTATGATCTAGGGCTCGTTTAAAACATATTGTAGTGTAGTTTGAAGGTCCTGAAGAGACAAGAGGTTCGCGTGTCCACGTTCTGGAGATATGTTACATTTTCTGTTTTGGGGAGTGAGTACCCTAGGTCAGTCAAATTTCCATCGTTTCCTATGATCTATGTCTTGTTTAAAACATATTCTAGTGTAGTTTGAAGGTCCCAAAGAGATGAGAGGTTCTCGTGTCCGTGTTCCAGAGATATATTACATTTTCTGTTTTGGGGTGTGTGACTCTGTCACACCGTCTCAGGCAATTCTTAGCTATTTTCTATGATCTTAGGTTCATTTAAAGTATATTCTATTACTAGTTGAATAACATGTACAGACAAAAGCTAATTTTATTTGTTTCGAATGAGCTAGCATGTGTGGTTGATGAGGTTGAAAATCCCAGCTCTAGCTGGCTCAAGCAGTAGCCAAGCCAGATCAATCAGCTCGGCTCAGCTCGGCTGTGGCTTGAACCAGCTAAAAGCCGAAGCTGCGGCAACACTACTTCAACCATCCCTCTGTCCCTTATCGTATTGACTTGAGCTCTTCTGCATGGCTTGATTTGAGCCTGTCCAATGTGTGTCAATATCAAGTTGAACATAAAAAGGAAAATGGGTTTCAAACCTCTGAAAATGGTCTGCAATAGTCAAGATCATAGACATTAGGGATTGCTCCATTCTTGACACTATTGACAACAATGTCTTAGTGATCCTCAAGAGTCAACACAGCATTGTAAAATACCAATGTAAAGCTTGCACACATGAGGACAAGTGATGGATCTGTAACAGCAAAGAGCATAGTCATCAAGAGGTTTCCCAAGAAATTTGGGATGTACCAAACTGTGAATGGGATGGGGGAGAGGGGGGCTGTGTAGAAGGCAGCACTTCAGTGTTCATGATCCAATAGTGAAAGATGAGTTGAAAAAAATGCTTACAGGTCTCTGTTATGGCTTTTTCATCATTTTTCACTGCAACACCTACAGTCATCCACTGGCTAATGTTACCTAATCACTCAATGTTACACTTTGACAGTTTTTGCGCTCTCCTGTGTGAATAGATGCAGCTATTGACCTGATTTTTCTTGCAATCAATAGTTCTATGTAATGTAAAATAGGTTATCAAGTTTGTGCATACGAAAAGACCCTCAGTACTCATTAAATTTGCTTGATCTATCAATGTGATGTGCCAATTTCGATGTTTTGAACTCTATTTGATTGACTATGCAAAAAGAACATGTTTTTCATGTCCAAACTCTCATTATTCATGTAGATGGAACATACCTCAATGCCTGGAACAAGTTTCAGAAGGCCTGCAAGAGTTTAGCACAGTAGATTGCTCTCATGAGATTTGCCTAGCAGCTGCAATGAGGCTCATTCAACGGACTCATATACACTGCCCAACAACTTAGAAATTTCTCCAACGCCCTCCCAGACATTCTCCATGGCTGGTCAAGCGAAATCTGACCTCACAAAACATCTTGCTGCCAAGCGACTCCACGATGCGTGGATGCTCCAGGCCATTTCTGCCTACCGCTTAGAACAGACACGGAAAAGTTCCAAATCAAGCCCCTGCTGGGGTCTTCACTACATTTGCATTGAATTACAAGATACATGCTTTGTCAAGACAGGCAACCATGTTAAACTCTGCCATATGATGCTAAAACATTTAGTAGGAGGTGGCAAGACTCGTCAGCAGGCCAATGTGGACTGAAGATGGCTTGGTGATGGTGAAGAAGACATTGTGATTGCCTTCATTGCTGAAATAGCTGATCAAGGCTTCCCTCTCAGTCATGCGCAGCTCAAGGAACATGTTCACAGCATCTGTAAAGCGCGTCTTGGCAACAAGTTCCCACTGACAGGTGTTGGTCAGAACTGGACTTACTGCTTTGCCCAACGGAACACAGAGAAGATCAAGATCGCCCGCTCTCGCCCTCTTGAGGACAAGTGTGGGCATGCCACCAACCCTCACACAAACAAAGCCTGGTGGAACTTACTGGGTGAAACCATCAAGAAATACAACATCAAGCCACACAACATTTATGGATCTGATGAGGTGGAGATACAAGCCCAGGGAGGTGGTGAACGCGAGTACATCTTCGGCGCCTGTAAAAAGGCTGCTCCTTCTCAACAGCGTGCTGGAACTCGAGACAATATTACTGTTATAGTTACAATCTGCGCTGATGGAACAACCACACCTCCTGCCGCCATCTTCAAGGGGAATGCATATCAGGTCAAATGGGGAGAAAATAATCTGTTGAATGCATCATATGTAACTCGAGGTCTTATCCATGTAGCCATTGCTAATCCAAGATTAGGATTGGCTACCAGCAGAAAGGCTGGACAGATGGCGAAATCGGTGCAGCCTGGATGAAGATTTTCAAAGAACAAACACATGTGAAGGCAAATGGGGAGCACCGCTTACTTGTTGTTGATGGCCACAACTCACATTACACCGTCACCTTCCTTTTACTCGCGCGCCTCCATCAAATCATTGTTCTCTGTTACCCAGCACATGGCACCCATATTTACCAAGGTCTCGATGTTGTAATATTTGCAATTCTCAAGCTTCTTCTTAGCAAGGAGTGTGACAAACTATTGCGGGATACCAGCACAGCTATCACCAAATCAAATTTTCTCAGTGTCATCACAAATGCATACGTACAGGCACTCACCCCCAGAAATATCAAAACTGCCTTTCGCAAGACTGGCACCCATCCCTTCAATCCTGATGTCATCACTTCAGACATGCTTGCTCCAAGTAAGGAAACCTCCCTTGAGGCAAACCTGCCTGTCGAAACTTCCGATGCAGCAAAGATTTTTGTGGACATGTTGCACAGGCTTCGAGATCTAGAGGAGGCTGAATCAGATTCTGAAGACCCAGAAGAATCAGAGTCCCACCCTGCCGAAGAGCAGGAAAGTATCGTGAGAGCGGATGCACCCGGGCCGTCCACGTCAACATCAAATCCAACCACTCACCATACACAATCAACCAACCCCATCCCAACACCAACCATCACACGTACAATGCGCTCAGCTGCATGCACAACCATCCCACATTCACCTGACCACACATCAAGTCCACCAACATCAACCCCCACACAATCAACAGCCACACCCCCAATGCAATCAACAACCACACACCCCACACAATCAACAACCACACCCCCCACTCAATCAACAAAACCCACTCATCTTGAGATCCTCCAGGACACTGTTGCCGCCCTCAAGAAGACCAACCTTGCATATCTCACCACCCATACGACTACAGCATCTTCCGATCCTATGCCCAAAACCACCACTCACACGAGGGCCTAGGTTACCGCCATCCCAAACACCACAGCTGCCGCATTGACTATCCAACCCACAACATCAAACGAGCTCCTCCTCCTTGCAGCACTTTGTGAGGCCGAGAGTCGGAACGCTCGTGCAGAGGTACATGCCTTCGAGCTCCAGGCCTCCAACATTCTGAATGAGGCATATACTGAGAGGCTTCAGAAAGTGCTAGAGGCAAGGGAAGAAAAGCAGGGGAAGAAAAAGGGTATCAAGCTTGTTGGCGATGGGCTCCCCAAGCTTTTGAGTGGCGACAATTTCTATGAGCTCGTGCAGGCCAAGGAGAAGGAGGTGCATGAGGTTTTGAAGCAAAAGGAGGCACGGAAGGAAGGACGGGTTGCCTATGATGCAGCGGTGGAAGTGTGGGCTGTGGTAGATCAGGAGTGAAAGGACGAATGGGATGCTATCAAGGCCAACAACACGCAAACCAAAGCGGCTTGGGACAAGAGGAAGGCTGCAGCAGTCAAGAAGAAGAAAAAATTTACTGAACCAAAGCCAAAATCAACACCCCTTCCGAAAGCGATTCCTAGGCCCAAGTTGAAGGACTTTTTGGATGGTGGGATTGGTGTTTTAGATGCCAGTGAAGCTGAGGATGACGCTGGCAGTGACGGTGATGAAGCGGGGAGTGAGGGCAGTGCGAGCAACGATGACGATGAGTAAATCTCTCCCCATCAGCTGATCTTATCGACAATCACGGCATGTGTAACATTGGCCCATAATTGCTATTCGGGTCGCCTCTCCGCCATTTGTTTCACTGTGTACGCAATTCCTCTCTGTTTTACCTCAAATAAATTGCAGATTGTACATAGCATACCTATTTATCATGTTGTCTTTGTTTCGTTCAAAAATATGTTCACCTTGTCTTGCTATTTCATGTCTACGAATTCAGTGTAACATTAGCACGTGCATGACTGTATATGCCTCCTCATATTTCCACTTGCAATGTTGGTAAGAAACACTTCCTTCTGCAATTCTTCCAGCTCATCAATGATTTTCACAGCTGGGCCACATATGCGGAAAGTGCTAAATATGCAGACCCTGCCTTCAGAAGTGCGATCAATGTTCTCCATTACAGGATACCTTGGGAACAATTTGAAGGTCAACTCCAACATCCCAGACATTTGAGCAATGAAATTGGGAAAATCAGGGGAGAACAAATCACAAATGGTGGAGGAATGGCAAGGTGACTTGTCAAAAAAGCAGGAGACAAACAGCTGATACATGCTGTAGAGAGAAAGGGGAATGGTCATGTAAAATGTCTGTGCCAAGTCTTGATCATGAATGGCTCCCCACAGGCCAGCATCAACATTCGCAACCACTTTTGGCATTGGAGAAGAAACACTGAAACGATCATGAAATGCTGATAATGGAGCATACAGCCAGAACAACAAAACACAGTCTGTCACAGATGGTGATTCTTTCATACTGGGCATTTCTTTTAAGCCCAAGAACAGGTGAAACAGATAACTCATGTCTAAGTGAAATGCTCCCCCTGGGCATAAAAATTTAACATACAACCAGAATGACAAAACATGGTCTTTCATAGTAATTCTTTCATACTGGGTGTTTTTTTAAGTCCAGGAACAGGTGAAACAGATGAAAACTCACTGCTAAGTGAAATGCTCCCCCTGGGCATAAAAATTTAACATACAGCCAGAACAACAAAACATGGTCTTTCGCAAATGGAAATGGAAATTTGTTCATACTGGGCATTTCTTTCAAGCCTGAGAACAGGAGAAACAGATGAAAACTCACTGCTAAGTGAAATGCTCCTCACTCAGGCATAAAAATTAACATCCAGCAAGAACAACAAAACATGGTCTTTTGAAAATGGAGGTGGTGATTTCCTTGTACTGGGTGTTTCTTTTAAGCCCAACAACAGGTGAAACAGATAAAAACTCACTTTGGAACAATGGTGATATGGTATTTTTCCACCCTCGAGGACCAAAATCCAGTCCCTTTGGACACAAACATGACATCATCTTGGTTCCTAACAATTGTTGAAGATTGTTGGAGATCCCTTAATTCTGAGATTGAGGGAAAGCTGAGAATCTGGAAGATTATAGGGGATTTTATAAGATTATTCAGTCTCAATTTTGCTTGTGTACCAAACATACAGACCTACAAAATGCAAGATTGCCAAAGATCTCAGGTTATAAATGGAGCCAAAGCTGAACTATAATCAAAAGATTGTTGAAGATTGTCTACAAAATTTGGCTTTCTTCCTTCACATATTTCTGAGATCGAACAATCTTTGACAATCTTTAGCAATCTTTGACAATATTTGACAATCACCAGCTTTATTTCACAAAAAATATAGAGGAAGAAAAAAAAAGTGTGTTTTGTCCACAGACCACTGTCAAAAAATTGGCCTTTTCTTTTGAAAACTGCAGGGTAGCGAACTGATTAAATAATAGTGATTCCTTTTTTAACAGGTACTAATCATTTGCTTACCCCACTGTTTTCTAAAGAAAAGGCCTTTTAGGGGACTCATAAAAACACAATGATGTGTGTTGAAAATTCTGTACTGAGGTTGTGCTGGCCCATATCTTGTTGACAAGTGGAGCAGGGAGATGAGACATGTGGGGAATGCAGGTGGTTCAAGTGATAAAAACAATGAGTAATTGGCTACATAGACATGAGGATAGTAGTGAAAATTGATCTGTTATAGGATTCCTAAGATCTGCATATTTGGATATAAAAGTTGGTATGACAGAAGCACAGGACATGAATAAACTACCATGTCTAGGTGGGTGTGTAACAGTCAGCCCAATCATGGCCAATCTTGGAACCTTGGAAGTTGACAATGGCAGACCCTTTGCGGGAAATTACAAGGATGCTGTATGGATAAGCCATCTCTGGCACCCACATGAGCCGATATCCACCAAGTGCAGAACAAATCCAGTGTTTTCCATCAGTGGTCCAAGCAGGGTAAGGATAACCTACAATGGACAATTGTGCAGATTCATCATCTGAAGTGATACAGGTGTTATCAGCAGGAGAGGTGATGGAATTGAGTGAATTTGTGCAAATATTAATATTTGGCATCTGAGCCCAAGTTGATGCATCCCACACTCGCACAGAATTGTCTGCTGAGCCAGAGACAATGCGGGTGCCATCAGTGGAGAAGGCAACAGAATAGACGTAATGTGTGTGGCCCTTGAGCACATTCAGCTCAGCCCCAGTTGATGCATCCCACACTCGCACAGAATAGTCTGCTGAGCCAGAGACAATGCAGGTGCCATCAGTGGAGAAGGCAACAGACCAAACATAATCTGTATGTCCCTCAAGCACCTTCAGCTCAGCCCCAGTCAATGCATCCCACAACCGCACAGAATAGTCTTCTGAGCCAGAGACAATATGGGTACCATCAGTGGAGAAGGCAACAGACCAGACACTACCTGTGTGGCCCTCAAGCACCTTCAGCTCAGCCCCAGTCGACGCATCCCACACCCGCACAGAAGTGTCTCCTGAACCAGAGACAATGCGGGTGCCATCAGTGGAGAAAGCGATGGAGCTGATGGCACCCATGTGGCCTTTAAGTACCTTTAGTTCAGCCCCAGTTGATGCATCCCACACCCACAGAATGGTCGACTGAGCCAGAGACAATATGGGTACCATCAGTGGAGAAGGCAACAGACCAGACACTACCTGTGTGGCCCTCAAGCACCTTCAGCTCAGCCCCAGTCGACGCATCCCACACCCGCACAGAAGTGTCTCCTGAACCAGAGACAATGCGGGTGCCATCAGTGGAGAAAGCAACAGAGCTGATGGCACCCATGTGGCCTTTAAGCACCTTTAGTTCAGCCCCAGTTGATGCATCCCACACCCAGCAGAATCTGTCAGACGAGCCAGAGACAATGCGGGTACCATCAGTGGAGAAGGCAACGGACCAGACACTACCTGTGTGGCCCTCAAGCACCTTCAGCTCAGCCCCAGTTGACACATCCCACACCCGCACAGATTTGTCTCCTGAGCCAGAGACAATGCGGGTGCCATCAGTGGAGAAGGCAATGGAGCTGATGGAATGTGTGTGGCCCTCAAGTACCTTTAGTTCAGCCCCAGTTGATGTGTCCCACACCCGCACAGAATCATCTCTTGAGCCAGAGACAATGCGGGTGCCATCAGTGGAGAAGGCAACAGACCTGACAATGAATGTGTGACCCTCAAGCACCTTCAGCTCAGCCCCAGTTGATGCATCCCACACCTGCACAGAATTGTCTTCTGAGCCAGAGACAGCGATGTGGGTGCCATAAGTGGAGATGGCAGCAATATGTGTGTGGCCCTCAAGCACCTTCAGCTCAGCCCCAGTTGATGCATCCCACACCCGCACAGATTTGTCTTGTGAACCAGAGACAATGTGGGTGCCATCAGTGGAGAAAGCAACAGACCTGACGCAATCCATGTGGCCCTTAAGCACCTTTAGCTCAGCCCCAGTTGATGCATCCCACACCCGCACACATTTGTCAGATGAGCCAGAGACAATGCGGGTACCATCAGTGGAGAAGGCAACGGACAAGACACTACCCATGTGGCCCTCAAGCACCTTCAGCTCAGCCCCAGTCAACACATCCCACACCCGCACAGATTTGTCATCTGAGCCAGAGACAATGCGGGTGCCATCAGTGGAGAAGGCAATGGACAAGACACTGCCCATGTGGCCCTCAAGCACCTTCAGCTCAGCCCCAGTCGATGCATCCCATACCTGCACAGAATTGTCTCTTGAGCCAGAGACAATGCAGGTGCCATCAGTGGAGAAGGCAACAGATAAAATGTGTGTGTGTGTTTGTATTGAGATCAGTGGCACATCACTAGCCTTCCTATGAGTGAAGGATGGGATGCCATGGAACTTTTCTCTCCACTGTTGAGACATAGTGGATCCTGTTGACCAGGATGCCAATGCTGAGATATACAAGTGTGGTGTAGACAAAGCTGGTGGATTTGCCACAAAGTAGGTGGCAAAATTGGCTGCTTCAGCAATGTTGGTGGCAAGCTTGTTCCTGTTCATATTCTGACTACCAGTTTTAGAAGTAGTGTATCTCAGGTGACAATATTCTCACCTTCAGAACCCACTCACGCACATGCTGAAGCATTCTGGTACACTGGCCACTGGATCCAAGTAGGTTCATAGCCTCAATCCAAAAGAGAATGCGAATATCAAGGAACTCAGTGATATAGTCACCGAGATCCTCCCCATTCTCCTGATCGGTTTGGGTCAAATGCTGAGCCCAGTGCCGAGACGCATACCTCAAGAACGGTTTGATATTGGTATCAATCCGCTGCGTCAGCTCCGGATCCTCGGCGTCGAGTAAAAACGATGATGTTATGTTACCAATATTGAATCGTAATGACTCCTTCATACACTCAAAGCAACATTTCGTGAGAAAGGCATGGTGTTGGGCCTGACTACATGACACGGATATCTCCCGGCCGTCGAGTTTAAACGTTGAACGAGTCTGACTGAAGATGAAGTCAGGAAATGATGTGTGGTACCAAAGGACCTGGCCGTCTTTGAGATAGAGCACTGCATGAAGTCCGTTCAAGACGGCGAGCACAGTTCCATGAGATTCAGAGAGGAGGGCAGCAGCAAGAGACGCTGGCGTGCGTTCGATTGTACAGAGGAAGGTATGGAGAATACGCAGGCGACGGTTGAAGAGTTTGACGTCAAGCTTGGAAAAGGCGTCACGCATGATTTGTTGGTAGAGCTTGTCAATGAGCAATGCATCGCTCGGTGAAGACGATTGTTGTTCATGCAGCGTGTTCAGTAGGTCACGTTGTTCAGGTTCTGTTATATCTTTACGTGGTGTCAAATACCTTACGATGGTTGCGGCGGAAATAAAAAGACCGCCCGCCAGCTGTTCCATAGTCTTCAGCTCCGGCTTGCCTGTGAAGTCAGGAAGCTTGCTCTGCAGGTACTGGGTGATATCTGGTCCTACACGCTCAATCGGCACGTCTTGCAGGCGGCAGACCGCCTTGGACAAGAAAGTTTCGCAGAGTTTGACGACCCGAGGATCTGGTCGGCTCGTGACAAGAACCTTGAGGCCTCGCAGCCTACGTTCGTTGATTGTCTTGAGTAAGCTTTGAAGAAACGCAGACCCTCCATCGTCCTCGATCTCGTCCAACGCGTCAACAACAATGAGGTAAGGTGGGGGCTCCACATCACATCGGGATTGGGACCGCTGCCATGGGCCAACAAGCAGGTCCTCCATTTGCTTGGCCAACTTGTCGACCGAGTCGAACTTGTCTGCTTCACGCAAGGCGTGGGCGTACGGTCTCGACTTCCGAGCAAGCTGGTATACAAGGGTGGGAATAATATAAATCTGTCGCCTGGTCTCGTTAAATTGGCCGGAGCAGAGAAAGTTGCCGCCCAAAACGGTGTGCCGTCTAGTATCTTCTGTCTCCTTAAGCTCATCGAAGTGTTTGGTAACGGTATAAGCGATAGTCGTCTTGCCAGAGCCAGCTTGGCCTGTCAGCCAGAAGACAGGCGAGCTGTCCGCTGAGATGTCGTTAGCCCATGCGATTATGTTATTTAGAATCTCCTCGCGAGTCCCTGCGGTGCATGCTTCACGGGTCACTGTCGCCCCGTCACCCAAGTCAGCGTCGTAGATCGCCTTACGAGCGAGAAGAGGGTCAAGTTTCGTGAGCTGAAGCACGATTAGTGCTTGTCCTAGTTGAAGAATTTGGTGTCTACCTTGATTTCGGAGTGTATATCATCCACCTTTATCTCGGTGGTCCATGCGAGGTAAAGCTAGATGAGACGGATGAGTAACTTTGTAACCTGTGAGGACAATAGCGTCGACCTGGAAAGTCTTCGTAGCCTCGTCAATGTGTTTCAAGCTCGCACTGATGGCATCCTTGTCTGCTTCGTTCTCCAATACCCGTCTAAATGTCCCTTTCTCCGACATTTTCTTCAACTTGTGGATTTCGTTGCGAAGAGTGCTGCAAGCGCATTGGTGTTCATATCCAATTTTGGAGTGGGAATGACTTACTCGGCGAAGGTCGTCATGCGTGACTTTCCAGAGTTGGCGACATCTTGGTTCACGACCTGACCGACAACGAGCAGTCTTTCAGTGGTTTGAATGAGAAGTTCTTCGGTAGCGCCCTTGTTGTCTCCAACCGCCTGATGCAGGTATTCAGTAAGGATACAGCGCTCTGAGACTGACAACATACATTTTTTATGTCAATGAGGGCGTTGATAGCGGCAACAGGCGCCTTCGCCAGAGTTCCGTCGAGACAACCCTCGACCTTCTTGAGCAACATCTCCATGCCGGTCCAAGCAACTACGAGTGCGTCTTTGACTCGATCCGCTGAGACCGCCTCAGGAAAGGTGAAAAATCTACTGGGGCTGGCTTTACTCACCTGTTCCAGCGTCGTGTACAGATGGAGCCACGCCGGAATCTGAAGGGCCTGGAATCTTCGGCGTGTCATCTTGGATATGGATCAGACTTGCATAATCCACGAAGCTGAAATAATGGGATACGCACCTTCACAGGGGGCAGGATTGAGATTGACTCGTCCCATATTCTGTTTCATGGTAGCATTGACGCCTGGAGAAAAGGTCGAGCCATTGTCAATAACACGAAGATGGGCCCAATAAACTTACCTGAAGCTGTCGGCTCTGTAGTCCCTGCATCGTTTCCTGGTCCAGGATCGTGAGCGCCAGGTGCAGTGTCGATAGAACTCCGATTGGAATTTGAGTCCTTGGGTGGTTTAGGGCCAAAAATACGTCTCTGTAAATCTCTAAATTTCTTCGTTAATTTCATTGGTGCAGTGGACGAGGGCTGAGCGCTGAACGTTGAACGTGAAGATGAGAGCGAGAGGCAAGGAAGAGGTAAGATGCAAGGCAGCCGCATGGTATGATCAGGTATCTGTCATTGATCTACATTCCCACAGTCATCACGAGTAAGTAATCCTGCCACTGTCAGTTTGGAAGGAGCAAAATAATCCAATAGGGAACTCAAAGGTAGCCGTATGTAGACTTTCAGGAAAGAGACTTCACCCAGCAAGCGCTGACGTGCTCAAAGTATTTTGAGAAGAGTTTTATCAGGAGAGATGAGTACGTCACGTGAATGTCACATCACACTGTCCTTGCACCTTCGTGTCCGCGTAAGTTTTCCCTGGCTTCACTTCTTCCAGAAGATAGAGAGTATTAACTTTGTATTAGGTTGACAGGCTCCTTGTTGAAATGGAATTTGGCGCGCTACAATTTATGGGCAGAAAACCGTCCTATGCTTCGGCGAATGACGAGAGAGAAATGCAGGCGGTGCGAAACATGCACAAACAGGCTCAGTTCTTCAGACTTCTGCCATGTTCCTGCCATGGCGTGGTCTTGCGTTCTCTATATCCAGCCTCTTCATCGCTCTGCGTGGTTTGGCTTGAGATGGGCTCTGGCTGGAAAAATGAAAATCGAAATTGAGTCGCATTTATCCACTCAGTACCTTTCTTCGGATCGTTGCACCATGACGCAAATTCTCGAACTCTGTACTGCTACTGCCTTTTGGTGGCGAGGGGTGTCTCTCAGTCTAACCAGGACTCTGCAAGAGATTTGAAAGAGATCACTGCCACAAGACCGGCGGGACGACCTCCGACCAGTCCTTGACAGTTCAGCTGCATCGACGCTGAAAGATGCCACGCACATTATCACGAACTCGCATCGGTTTGAGGGCTCGGGGCAGGTAGATGCTGGGGTACATGTTGTTACAGTTCGTGTTGCATGTTTTGAAAGGAGTGGGCGTTGTTTGACTTGTTTATAGGACCAATGGGTAGATCGGTCGCTTGTGTTGGGGAAAATGCAACAGTGAGTCCTTGTATTCTATACTTACCACTGTCTAATGCATTGTATAGACCTCAATTTTACTCACCCGACCCAGCTATGATTTTTTCCGGGGTAGTAGCCTGCGCAGCCGAAGTATGTCTCCCTACAATAAATCAACCATACCCTTCGACTGTTTGCGGATCGGAAAGACGCCGTCGGTGTGGAGGCTCTATTGTACGATACGCTGGAGACGACGAGGAAGATGAGGAAGACCCTGACGAGGAGGTTCAAGAACAAAAGAAGAGGGAGATGGATAGGAAAGAGGCGAATGCACTGAAGGGATGTGATATTCTTGTTACGAGGTGGAGGAGTGGCAGGCCTTACGTCCGCGTAAGTTTTCCTTGGCTTCGCTTCTTTCGGAAGACAGGAGTAGTGACTTTGGATGGATTGGCAGGCTTTCCGGAATGGTAAGACGATCGGAACCCTTGCATGGGTGTTCCACGTCCAGTCTACCGGCATCCTCTCCCGACCATTGGACCAACTCTTGCATTATCCCGTACCGAAAAAGCCCATCGAGAACTTTTCCCTGCATGTACGTAGCTCTTTTCCAACTGTTTACGTGCCCCAATATATGGAGTGTGATGCTAACGACTTCACACTGGAAATCACGGTAACGAACTATACAGGCGAAGCCCGGGAGTACCTTAAGAAACTCATCTCCGCCATGGTGCCACGTTCACCCCAAGTATGACGGGAAAAAATACAGTTCTTATAGCCGCTTTGTACGTGCCCTTTCCTCTTCTCATTCCCCTTCACATCTCCCGTTCTTCCTCTTGCTTCCCATCTTCCGTTCTTCCTCTTGCTTCCCATCTTCTCTTCCTCCTCTCCTTTTCTCGCTCTTTCCAATCACTAACCCATTCCGCCCCTCAGCCTCTCAGCAACAAACGCAAACAAAGCCTTCTCCTGGTCCATTCCAGTAGCGAATTATACCTGGCTTGACTACTGCTTCGTCCAATGGCGCAACCTCAAAGTTGGAGTGGAGAACGAACATTGTCTTTCCCCTGGTGTGGATTTCAGCATGCTCCTTGGGGTGAGGGGCGTGGGTGTGGGACGGGGGGTCCGAGAAAGAAGTGAAGGAGATGGGGGACGATGGTGATGAGTGGGAGGAGGGGGTGCCAAAGCCGGAAGGGCCGAGAGAGGTCCAGAGCCAGGTCGATGGTGACGTGCATATGGCGGATGGGGAGAGGGAGGAAAACTATGGGATGGACGCGGATGGTCTTGCTCCTGACGAAGATTTTAGATTTGACGAAGATGAGGAGGAGGATAGGCACCGGCCTGTGGTCAAGTCAAAGCTCAACGGCGCGTTATCGTCAGGGAAGATAGTCCCCGCCACTATATCATCATCGAACCCTTCCTCCTCGACTGCTAAACCCACTACAAGCAAGGGCTCGGCGAAACTCGTCCCTGTTGCTATTCCTTCGAAAACGCCGACGAAGAACAAGGCCAAGACGAAGGAGCTGGAGCGCGAGCTTGCTCCTTGTCACCAGTCAAGTCGTCCCCTGACAAGTCGCCTGTGAAGTCTGCGCCGGCTTCGCCTATAAGAGCCGCAAAAGTCAAGTCGACGGAAAAGGAAGAGGAAGCGATACCTACCAAGTCGAAGTCAGGACCCACATACAAGAGGAAGACGTCCACGCGAACACACGAAGGAGAGCAGGAGGAGGAAGACGAGGTAGAGGTCACCCCTGCCGTTGCGCCAAAGCCAGAGGCGGGTGCGTCGTACAAGCCGAAACCAAGACCCACGCCACATCATTTGTTACTGGTGGTGCGAAGTGACCATGGTGTTCCAGTGCGTTTTCTCCTGATGGTCGTGGGAATAGATGCCTTGACTGCTATATGCGTGGTGTTGGTTATGTCCTTGGTGCGGGTGGTGGTACCGTGGTGCTGGGCTTGTTCGTAAAGTCGAGTCTTTTCATTACGGCGCCGTGAATGTCGACTTATAAGCCTTGAGCTTGACGTAGCGACGGGCTGTCTTCTTGGTATAGCGGTGTGCCTGCTTCCTGAAGCCCTGGGTTCAATTCCTGATAACTTTACCAACTTTATAATGAATTTTCACGGTGAAAGACTAGCACAGATGAATGCCCTTTGACTAAAATCAAATGGATATCGGTTTATGAGATAATGTATATATACGTATGTACTTTCAGTTTCATGGTCATCCTAATGTTTGACAAGGCGATAACTCAAGGAGAGCGCGAGATTCTACGCAAGTACAATCATGAGCGCCGTCTGACTGGCAGATAAGAGAGACGGCAATACTCGACTATTCCGACTCAGCATCCGAACGCGCAGATGCATTTGCAGGAGCTGGATGACCAACGGGTGGCTGCTATGTTCTAGGATTGTAACCGTTTGCACATAATACCCCAGTTCGGCTACTGAAGGGGGATTAGCGCATACCCTTCCTGGACCTAGCATGGTCACTTCATACGACGACTCCATCGCAGCGCTCTACGAATAGGCCCATCACCACGCGAACCACACGCACCAAGGGCAAGGCACCTTTTTCCATGGCCACGGGAAGAAAATGCGTTGGAACAGCATGTACACTTCCTACTTTTCCTCGTGTGTTCGCGTGGACGTCTTCTTCTTGAATGTGGGGCCTGAATTCGACTTGGCTAGTACCTCCTCTTCCGCTGACTTGACTTGTGCGGGCGTGACAGGCGAAGCCGGCGCAGACGTCAGAGGCGACTTGTCAGGGGACGACGCAACTGGCGACAAGGGGAGAAAGCTCCAGCTCCAGCTCCTTCGCCTGGGCCTTAATCTTCGTCGGCATTTTCGAAGGAATAGCAACAAGGAAGAGGTTCGCCGGACTCTTCCATGTAGTGGGTTTGACAGTTGGGGAGGAAGGTCTTGATGACGATGAAGGAGCAGGTACTTTTTTCCCGGAAGATAAAGCGTCGTTGAGGTTGGACTTGACCACAGGCCGGCGCATCTCCTCCTCTTCATTTTCATCTTCGTCCAAAATTCGCCAGGAGAACGACCGTCCACGTCCATCCCGGAGTGCTCCTCCCTCTCCCCATCAACCAGGCCCTGGACCACCCTCATGCTGGCGTCCGTACCCCTCGGTCCTTCCACCTCTTGCACCGCCTCTCCCCACTCTTCATCATCGTCACCCATCTCCTTCACCTCTTCCTCGATCCCCCGTCCCACACCCACACCCCTCTCCCCAAGGAGCGTGCTGAAATCCACGCCAGGGGGGAAGACGATGTATTTCTCCACCCCAACTGTGAGGTTGCGCCATTGGACAAAGCAATCTTCGAGCCAGGTATGATTCACTACTGGGATAGACCAGGAGAGGGCTTTGGTTGCTTTTGTTCCCGTGAGGCTGAGTAGCGGACTGGGTTAGTGATTGGAAGGAAGAAGGGGAAGCAAGAAAAAAATGGGAAAAAGAGGGAACGGGAAAGAGAAGGGGAAAGGGCACGTACAAAGCGGCTATGAGAACTGTATTTTTTCCCGTCATACTTGGGGTGAATGTGGCGCCCATGGCGGTAATGAGTTTCTTGAGGTACTCCCGGGCTTCGCCTGTATAATTCGTTACCGTGATTTCCTGTGAAGTCGTTAGCATCACAGTCCATATATTGGGGGAGGTAACAAATTGGAAAAAGAGCTGCGTACATGTAGGGAAAAATTCTCGATGGGCTTTTTCGGCACGGGATAATGTAAGAGTTGGTCCAGTGGTCGAGAAAGGATACCAGTAGACTGGACGTGGAATACCCAGGCAAGGGTTCCAATCGTCTTACCATTCCGGAAAGCCTGGCAATCCAATTCAAAGTCAATATTCCCTATTTTTCGAAACAACTGAACAGAAGAACTTACGCGAACGTAAGGCCTCCCACTCCGCCACCTCGTAACAAGTATATCGCATTCCTTCAGTGCATCCGCCTCTTTCCTATCCATCTCTCACTCCTTTTGTTCTTGAACCTCCTCGTCAGGGTCTTCCTCATCTTCCTCGTCATCTCCGGCGTATCGTGCAATCTCGCCTCCACACCGACGAATACCCACCTCGACGGCGTCTCTCCGACCCGCGAACAGTCGAAGGGTACGGCTGAGCAAGATGCGGCGGCCGCCCCATACATTACTGATGTGCGTGTTGGTGTTCGTGTCCACGCCACCAGGCGAAAGGGGTTGAATGGGTGGAGAAGAGCCGTCGGCAGTGGTGTACATCACAGCTGTGGCATACAACGATTTCTTTACTTCATCCTGCTCCGTCCCATCATGTGCTCCATCCTTCTTGGCACCATAATTCACCCCATGCTTCCCCTTCAATAGTGGGGGGTCAGGCCATTCATACGGCGCGATAATTAGCCCTCCCATACCCAAGCGCCCCGCATCGTCGAACCAGTGGGGGAGTACCACTTTTACTTGGGTGAGTTCCTGGAAAATGATACCGCTCCGCCCACCAGTTCGGCTACTGGAGGGGAATTAGCGCATACCCTTCCCAGACCTATTCGCGTGGACGTCTTCTTCTTGAATATGAATCCTGACTTCGACTTCGCAGATACCTCCTCTTCCGCCGACTCGACCTGTGCGTCTTTGACAGGTGAGACAAAGGAGGAAACTCCGGCTCCAGCTCCTTGGCCTTGGCCTTATTCTTCGTCGGCATTTTCAAAGGAATAGCAACAGGGAAGAGTTTCACCGGAGTTCTTCCTCGTAGTGGGCTCAGCAGTCGAGGAGGAAGGTTTTGATGGTGAGTGAAGTAGCAGGTACTTTCTTCCCTGACCATAAAGCGCCGTTGAGTTTTGACTTGACCACAGGCAGGTGCATGTCCTCCTCTTCATCTTCATTTTCGTCGAATCTAAAATCTCCGCCGGGAGCAGGACCGTCCACGTCCATCACATAGTGTTACTCCCTCTCCCCATCCACCATGAGAACTGTATTTTTTCCCGTCATACTTGGGGTGAATGTGGCACCCATGGCGGTAATGAGCTTCTTGAGGTACTCCCGGGCTTAACCTGTATAGTTCGTTACCGTAATTTCCTGTAAAGTCGTCAGCACAATCCATATATTGGGGGAGGTAACAAATTGGAAAAAAGGGTGAAGAGCTACGTACATGCGGGGAGAAGTTCTCTATGGGCTTTTTCGGCACGGGGTGATGCAAGAGTTGGTCCGGTGGTCGGGAAAGGATGCCCGTAGACTGGACGTGGAGCACCCATGCAGGGGTTCCGAGCGTTTTACCATTCCGGAAAACCTGCAAATCCAATCCAAAGTCATTACTCCCTATCTTCCGAAAGAAGGAAAACCTTACGTTAGTTTGATTGGGAGGAGTTTATTGTAGTTGTAGACATACTTCGGCCGCGCAGGCTACTACCTCGAAAGAAAAATCATAGCTGGGTCGGGTGAGTAAAATTGAGGTCTATACAAGACATTAGACACTGTTAAGTAGACAATACAAGGACTCACTGTTGCCAACACAAGCGACCGATCTACCCATTGGTCCTATAAACAAGTCAAACAGCACCCACTCCTCCAGAAATGTGCAACACGAACCATAACAACATACACCCCAGCCTCCACCTCTCCCGAACCCGGTGCGAGTTCGTAACAATGCGTGTGGCATCCTTCAGCGTCGCTGCAGCCTGAGGTGTCGCCCATTGCTGTCAAGAACTTGTCGGAGGTCGTCCTGCCGGTCTTTTGGCACCTATGAGGAGAGAAAGTACGTAGGGATGCGAGCAGTTTCGTCGCTAGGGTGCTCGTCGTTGTTCTGATTCATGCAAGGGAGCTTCGAACACGGGATAAGTAATAGTGAAATGGCAGAAGTATTGAGCCTGTTTGTACCTGTTTCTTCTCGCCTGTAAATTTCTCTAGCAAATGATGGACCTCTCAAAGTTCAGCTTCAAGCGCAGGACAGCGCCCCAAATTCCATTCAACGAGACTACTTAGCTTCACCATCCCGACGGCTCGCGCTTTTTGACTCTTCCTTCAAGCCCAGATATGGATTCCGCAGTCTCCGACCAAACGAGCAAACAAAAGGGTATCTTCCACTACTCTGATGTCTTTTGATTACTTTTGAATATGATTCAGTAGAGCCACTTCTGTAAAGTTATATTCCGTACCTCTGGTTGTTGATGGTACCGAAACCTACGTTAGGTGGCTCGTCACCAATACCATTTGCGACAAGGTGATAAAGCGTAACACCTGAATTTTGTCGGTTACTAATATACTATGGGATCTAACAGAACAAATGTCCTCCCCATCATCCAAACGTTTCCCTCCTTGCGGAAATATTCCTCCTTTCTGTTTCTGCTTGGTTTCTGCTCGATTTCCTCTGGTTATTCACGTGTCTGCGGAACCTCCAATGTCTTTATTCCGTGTCTACAGAAGTTGGCGAGAGGTCGCTCTTGATCTTCCTAGGCAAGTTGTGGACTGCAATATGGTCAATATGAATGCACTCCCAGAAGGGCCCAAGAAAACAACTCGTTACGGGAGTCAGTCCATCAGTGGGTTGCAACGGCGAGCCCGTTCCCACTGACTTTCAACTCCAGCCTCAAAGCGCGGCAGTCGTGGAAATCCCAAGCTAATCACGGCGTTCAACCCTTTCGTCGTTTCATTCGCTGAAATGCATTCATTCACCTGAGATTATGGTCCAATTTACGATCTCCAGCACTGGAGACTGTAATTTTACGGGGTATAGTCGATATCCATGATGAGTCCCTGTCAATTTCCCTTCTGCTCGATGGTTCTGTGCCATTTTACCCCTTGTATTTGAACACGGCAAGTCCAATCCGGGCCGGCCGGCCAAGCCATTTCTGCACGTTCGCCTCGTGGGGTTATCTGGCCTCCCGGCGCTCCCCTCTCTTTCTCTCCCTCATTCTGAACTCTTACGCGCACCTTCGACCACTCTGAATGACCGGAGCACATATTTTTAAAATGCTCATGACATTGACATTAGCGGCGGCACGTTCTACGCTGTGAGTGGAACAGTTAACTACCCACCCAGCAAGCTGATGGCGCTGGAGATCAATATCAACGAGGAAAAGGTCAATGCTATTGTCCTCTTAGGTTACAAAATCGCTCATCCATCTCATCTGATCATCCTTCAGCTCACGAAACTTGGCCCTCTTCTCGCACGCAAGGCCATCTACGACGCTGACTTGGGGGGCGGCGCGACGACAGTGATCCGTGAACCATGCACTGCAGGAACTCGCAAGGAGATTTTAGAGGAGATAATTACATGGGCTAACGACATCTCGGCAGACAGCCCGCCTGTCTTCTGGATGACCGACCGGCCAAGCTGGCTCTGGCAAGACGACCATCGCATATACCATTGCCAAACACTTCGATGAGCTTGAGGAGACAGAACATACTGGACAGAACACCGTCTTGGGCGGAAACTTTCTCTGCTCCCGCCAATTTGAGGAGACAAGACGACAGATCCATATTATTCCCACTCTTGTATACCAGCTTGCCCGAAAGTCGACTTCGTATGCCCACGCCTTGCATAAAGCAGACAAGTTCGACTCAGTTGACAAGTTAAATAAGCAAATGAAGGACCTCCTTGTTGGCCCATGGCAGCAGTGCGAATCGCAACGTCATGTTTACCTCATTCTCGTTGACGCATTGGACGAGATTCAAAACGATGGAGGATCCATGTTTCTTCAAAGCTTACTGGAGGCAATCAACCAACATCGCCTGCAAGGCCTCAAGTTTCTTGTCACAAGTCGGCCAGACCCTTGTATCGTCGAACTCTGCGAGACATTCTCATCCAAGGCAGTTTGCCGCCTGCAAGATGTGCCAATTGAGCATGTAGGATCAGATATCACTCTGTACCTGCAGAGCAAGTTTCCAAAAATTTCAGGCAAGCCGGAAATGAAGACCATGGAACAGCTGGCAGGTGGTCTTTTTATTTCCGCCGCAACCATCGTGAGATATTTGACACCACGTCGAAGGATGGCAGAATCTGAACAATGCAACCTACTGAGCAGGTTGCATAATCAGCAATCATTTTCACCAAGCGGTGCACAGCAGCCATTGCTCATTGACAAGCTCTATCAACAAATCATGTGTGACGCTTTTTCTGACCTTGACGACATCCTCTTTAACTCTCGTCTGTGCATTCTCCATACCTTCCTCTGTACATTCGAATGCACACCAGCATCTCTTACTGCTAGTGTTTGAAAGTTAGGTTAGTTAACCGGAAAATAACCGGAAAATAACCGGACCTAACCGCAACACTAACCTAACCGCGGTTAGGGTTAGTTGATTTCGAAAATGGAATAACCGGTTATTTTGCGGTTAACTAACCGTTAAATAACCGGTTATAACCGGTTATAACCGGTTATAACCAGCCCTATTATACACCTTCAAAACGCACTTGAGAACGTCGAAAACGCTTAAAATTTGACTAAGTTACAGTCAAATCTCTAAAATATCACTCAAATGTGTAGACTTTCAAGGATAATTGCATAAATATGTCAATTCTTCGCCAATTTTAGCGTTCTTGGGCTCGTTTTAAAGCTAGAATATGCAGAAATAATATCTATCAAGATACATATGAACATATTTGCCTTGTTATAACCGATTCTTTATTTTTCGGTCCTAACCGGTTAGTAACTGCAAATAACCGACCGTAACCGGTTAGTTGCGGTCCGGTTCAGTTATTTTAGGTTTCGGGACAAAGGCTAACCGGTCTCGGTCTCGGTTAGAGCCCCTGGGCACCCAATAACCGGACCTAACCGGACTTTCAAACACTACTTACTGCTGCCCTACTTTCTGAATCTGATGAGACTGCCATCACCGTCTTGAACGAACTTCATGCGGTTCTCTATTGTAAAGACAACCAGGTCCTTTGGTATCATGCATCATTTCCAGACTTCATCTTCAGTCAGATTCGTTCAACATTCGAGCTCAGCGACGGCCACCAGATATCCATGTCATGTAGTCAGGCCCAACACCATGCTCTTCTCACAAAATGTTGCTTCAACCGTATGAAGGAGTCGCTACATTTCAATATCGGTGACATAACATCCTCATTTTTACTTGATGCCGAGGACCCAAAGCTGATGCAGCGGGTTGACACCAATATCAAACCATTCCTGAGGTATGCCTCTCGGCACTGGGCTCAGCATTTGGCCCAAACCAATCAAAAGAAGGGGGAGGATCTCAGGGACTGTATCACTGACTTCCTTGATCTTCACATTCTCTTTTGGATTGAGGCAATGAACCTACTTGGATCCAGTGGCCAGTGTAGCAGAATGCTTCAAAACACACGTGAGTGGGTTCTGAAGGTGAGAATATTGTCACCTGAGTTGGGCCACATCTAAAACTGGTAATCAGAATAAGAACAGGGAAACAGAGCTTGCCGCTAACATCGCTGAAGCAGCCAATTTTGCCACCTACTTTACAGCAAATCCACCAGCTTTGTCTACACCACACTTGTATATCTCAGCATTGGCATCTTGGTCAACAGGATCTGCTATGTCACAATGGTGGAGAGAAAACTTCTGTGGCATCCCATCCTTCACTCATAGGAAGGCTAGGGATGTGCCACTGATGTCAATACAAACAGATGCATGCATTGTATCTGTTGCCTTCTCCACTGACAACACCTGCATCATCTCTGGCTCATCTGACAATTTTGTGCGGGTGTGGGATGCATCAACAGGGGCTGAGCTGAAGGTGCTTGAGGGCCACACAGATACTGTCTGCTCTGTTGCCTTCTCCAATGATGGCACCCGCATTGTCTCAGGCTCATCTGACAATTCTGTGCGGGTGTGGGATGTGTTGACTGGGGCTGAGCTGAACATGCTTAATGGCCACATGAAAAATGTCTTGTCTGTTGCCTTCTCAATTGATGGCACCCACATCATCTCTGGCTCATCTGACAATTCTGTGTGGGTGTGGGATGCAGTGACTGGGGCTGAGCTGAATGTGCTCAATGGCCACATAAAACCTGTCTGGTCTGTTGCTTTCTCCACTGATGGCACTCGCCTTGTCTCTGGCTCAGAAGACACGTCTGTGTGGGTGTGGGAGGCATTGACTTGGGCTAAGCTTAAAGTCCTTAAAGGCCACACAGAAATTGTCTCGTCTGTTGCCTTCTCCACTGATGGCACCCGCATCGTCTCTGGCTCATATGACAATTCTGTGCGGGTGTGGGATACATCAACTGGGGCTGCACTGAATGTGCTCATTGCCGGTCAAACAAGACCTGTGTGGTCTGTTGCTTTCTCCACTGATGGCACCCGCATCGTCTCTGGCTCATCTGACAATTCTGTGTGGCTGTGGGATGTGTCAACTGGGTCTGAACTGAAGATGTTTGAGGGTCACATGGGACATGTCTTGTCTGTTGCTTTCTCCTCCGATGGCACCCGTATTGTCTCTGGCTCAGAAGACAAGTCTATGTGAGTGTGGGATGCATCGACTTGGGGTGAGCTGGATATGCTTGATGGCCACACGGAAATTGTCTCATCTGTCGCCTTCTCCAATGATGGCACCTGCATCATCTCTGGCTCATCTGATAATTCTGTGCGGGTGTGGGATGTGTCAACTGGGGCTGAGCTGAAGGTGCTCCATGGCCACATGGAAACTGTCTGGCCCATTGTTGATGGCATTCACATCATCTCTGATCACTCATCTGACAATTGTGAGCCTGTGCGGGTGTGGCAAGAATTAACTGGGGCTGAGCTGAAGGTGCATGAGGACCACACAGGTATTGTCAGGTCCACTGTCGCCTTCTCTCCTGATGGCACTCGCATCATCTCTAGCTCATTCGGCAATTCTGTGCGGGTATGGGATGCATTATCTTGGGCTGAGTTGAATGTGTTGAGAGGTCACACAGCAATGGTCTCATCTGTTGCCTTCTCCAATGATGGCACCTGCATTGTCTCTGGCTCAGAAGACCATTCTGTGCGGGTGTGGGATGTGTTGGCTGGGGCTGAGCTGAATGTGCTTGTGGGCCACAAGGGAAAGGTCTGGTCTGTTGCCTTCTCCCCTGATGGCAGCCGCATTGTGTCTGGCTCATCTGACAAATCTGTGCGGTTGTGGGATGCATCAACTGGGGCTAAGCTGAAGGTGATTAAGGGCCACACAAACACTGTTTGCTCTGTTGCCTTCTCCAATGACGGCACCCACATTGTCTCTGGTTCAAAAGACAATTCTGTGCGGGTGTGGGATGCATCAACTGGGGCTGAGCTGAAGGTTCTCAGTGGCCACACAAAAACTGTCTTGTCTGTCGCCTTCTCTGCTTATGACACCCACATCATCTCTGGCTCATCTGACCATTCTGTGCGGGTCTGGGATGCATCATTTGAGGCTCAGACAAAGGTGCCAAATATTCACACATGTTCACCAAACCCCAACACCTCTCCTGCTGATAACACCACAGATGATGAATCTGCACGCTTGTCCATTGTAGGTCATGCTTACCCTGCCTGGACCACTGATACAAAACCCTGGATTTGTTCTGCACTTGGTGGATATCAGCTCATGTGGGTCCCAGAGATGGCTTATCCATACACCCGCCTTGTAATTTCCTGCAAAGGGTCTGCCATCATCAACTTCCGAGATTCCAACATTGGCTGTGATTGGGCTAACTGTTATACACCCACCTAGACATGGTAGTATATTAATGTCTTGTGTTTCCATCATACCAACTTTTATATCCAAATATGCAGGTCTTAGGAATCCTATAACAGATCAAATTTCTGGATTATCTCATGTTTACATCGCCAATTACTCATCATCTTTATCACTTGAACCACCTGTATTGCCTGCATGTCTTGTCTCCCTCCTCCACTGTCAACAGATTAAGGGCCAGCACAACTGCAGTGTACACATTTATTTAACACACATCACTGTGTCTTTACAAATCCATTAAAAGGCCTTTTTTTTTTTCGAAAACAGTGGGGCAGCCAAATGATTAGTACCTGTGAAAAGAGGAACCAATATATGAATTTGATCAGTTCGCTACCTACCCCATGACATCCTGTTGTTTTTTTAAAAAATGGTCAAATTAGATTCTGCTTCAATCAAATGCAAGTTCTCTTGGCACTCAATTGGAAGTCCAATCACAAGAAACATAGTGCAAGATCCCAAACTGGGATAGCCAGAGCAAGTGCAACACCTTTTCCAGGCTGAAATATTGTGGGGGCAGGCTAATAAATATGTAGGGTAATACTCTTTGTTGTAATTAGATTTTTCCCTTTCCACAAAGAGGAAAGTCATTGAATATTCTCACTCAGAATAGTTGAACAGATCCAAACAAAGAGTCCTTTTTCAGAAATTTCATTCTTTCCGGCCTCTTTTCACAACATGTATCAATTTTCTATGGCATCTGAAAACAAAGGATCCCTTTCCTTTGGCTTTCCTCTTTATCTTACTCACCTGTTTACCTTTTACTACAATATCACAAACAGGAAAATCTTTCAAGTCTTTCAGCTTTTGTTCACCCTTTACTAGCTAAGAAAAGGCAATGCAACTTTCTTGGCCCGGATTTTCAAGAACTCCATGCCTTTCCCCACAAGAAAAAACTCAGTGATGCTCCTGGAAAGGCAAGGTGTCACACTTTCCATGACTCAACCAGGATTGCGATAGTAAACTCCTTCCAAAATGGTCAATGTTTCTCGTGAATACTGTAAACCAAAGAAAAACGTGTCAGAGATCATGAGACCGCGGCTAGCCGGCAGGCCGATCTTTCTTTCTCTTTTTTGGGAGAGAGTGGTACTTGATCGGAGGTAACTTGATAAGGGAACGCGTCGGGCGTCGGGGTCGGGTAAAGGTGTAGTTGCGGGCTGCATACTTCGCTGAATGATCAAATACTGGGCAACGGAGGATGTTTGAGTGTTTGAAGGTGCCTGTCTGTGCCCCCCATTTTTATTTCTTAGGTACGGTATATCTAGGCTGGTCTATGGTTAGCAGTAAAGCCCATTCCTTGACGTTTTAATGCTGTCGATCAAGCTTAAATACCAATCGCCGAGGACGCGTGGATTTCATTTAACGTTAATCATAAGTACAGGTAAGTCATCACACTCCATGTCACGGTCAGTCGCTCGATATCAGCGCTGAATCGGCGCTTGTTTCCCCACCCATGTCCAGAGCACGTATAAGCGGCTGATGTATCCCTCTTACTCTCGCACCGTTACCGATTTAGTTTTGTCTCGCAAAGAAACGGGTGATGGTGCCGATATGTAGATGTGTCGTTGAAGACTGACACTGCTGTACTGAGATGGGAACTGTCGAACTATTTGGCATTCGTGAGACTCAGCGGATGAAAACGGTGGGTTACCCTGTAGGCCACAGTAGGTTAAACGTTCCTTCAAACGTATACTTACGATATGCCCGACTGGACAGTTCCTGAACGTTGAACCTTGGAGATCGATTGGAGCTCGAGATTTGATATGTAACTAGACGCTGGTTGCCACTGGATTAAAATTTTAAATAATGAAATTTCGGAGGCGTACTAGGATACGGCTCTCGTGATATGTCTTTCCGTCCATTTTGTTTTGAAACTCGAGGGGCGTCGTTGGTCGCTTCAAAGCAGTGGGCGCTGGGCGGCCTCCTGCGACGAGAGCAGTCGTTACTTACATCGCTCTGAAATTGGGGGTCAGGGCCTCACGATCGGCTATTGCCATCCAACGCCATCTCTCACCCTTTGAAAACACGAGCTTCGGTGGTACTTTCGTCTCGCTCGGTGCCGTCTGAATCTAGCATTACCAGGGCCACGAAAAGTTGTGTAATTCGCTGTATCTTCGGTATTACCTTAATCCAAGGATTCCAAGACGACTCTGGGCAAGGGACTTACTGATACTTGGTTGCGGGATGGATTGGCCGGATTGTACGTGATTGATGGATGTGTCTTGTCGGAATGTAGACTTGATAAAGAATTGAAAGAGGTGGTGGGGTGAAAGTGGATTGTGAATACATTCGTCACATTGACAATGAGCGTCAGTCCGTCAACCCTCCCTGGAGGAAAGGACGAAGCTACCGAGTCGGAATGTCGTGAGATCTTGTAGATCTTGCAGGGCCCGGCTAGCCGAGAAGAGCGATCTAATTGGTACTGTTTTGGTAGTGATAGACAGTGTTTGTTACGGCTTTGTTGTGCCTTGGGAATAGTTTTAACCTGGTTTGTAGTGATTGGGATTCCCCGCGCTTTTCTCCCTTCTCTTATGGTCCTTCAATAATCTGTGCTTTGTCGTTTCCTCTCTCCTTCCTCCCCTCCCGCCCTTGTCCCCCGCCGCAACAAGGACACCGCCTGGAGTGAGTACATTGTCCGACTATATGCGCCTTATACAATGCTGAACTGACTTGCACAGATCTCGCGACCCTTGCCGGCCTCTCATTACCCGCCCTACTTACTCAACGCTTGAGCCCTGCTCGCGACTTGTACTAACTAACGACAACAACAAAGGGCCTCCGCTGAGTAATCGCGTACCCTTCCCAACGACATTCTTTCTATCCACCAATGGCCATGGCTCTCCCCCCCGACGACAACGCCAACACCTCCGTCTCCCCAACCCAGAACGAACACTCCACTCAACGACAACCACAAGCCACACAGGATCAGCAGCAGCCCAATCAGCCAGCTGCCCCCACAGCCACCAACACCGCCCAGCAGATCAAACGTAAACCCAGCAGAAGGGCAAACACCGCTGAACGACGGGCTACTCACAATGCCGTCGAGCGGCAGCGCAGGGAAACACTCAATGGTCGATTCCTCGTAAGTCTATCTTTAATTTTCTTCGTTGATGTGCTTAAAAAAAACATTTGATTTGTAGGATCTAGCCGCACTCCTCCCAAATCTTTCCCAAATCAGGCGTCCCTCTAAATCCTCCATCGTCAACTCTTCCATAGCGCATATAAATGCATCACGCAGGCACCGCCTCCTCGCCGCTCGTGAACTCCGCCTTGTTAAACTTGAATCTGATGCCCTCCGGCGGGAACTCAATGAGTGGCGCGACCGCGCCGCACTTCCGCGGATTGAGGAGCCTATGCGCTCGGACGGGTTCTCCATGATCCTGTCAGGCGAGTTAGAGGTCATTGCAGCTGTCCCTGGTGATGGGGACGAAGAAGACGGGTATGATGGGGAAGGAGGGAATGACGGTGGCTATGGAGGCGCATATATGGATGATATTGAGGAAGAGGGACCGTACTCGACTGTTCCAACTCAGCACCCGAACGCGCAGATGCATTTGGAGGAGATGGATGACCCACGGGTAGCTGCGATGCTCAAGAACAGCAACCCATTTGCGCACAACATTCCTCCTCCCAGTTCAGCAACTGGAGGGGGATTACCGCATATCCTTCCTAGACCCAGCATGGTCGCCTCATACGACAACTCTATCGCAGCCCTCTATGAACAGGCCCAGCACCACGCAAACCACCACCCCCACCAAGGACATAACCAACACCACGCATATACCAGCCAAGGCACCTTTTTCCACGACCACCAAGAGAAAATGCACTGGAACAACATGTACACTTCGCACCACCAGCAACAAATGATGCACCACCAACAACAACAACAAATGATCCAGGCTCAATGGAGCTTGTACACGCCGCCTGCCACTTCACACGGGCTGCCACCCAACTCCAACTCCCATCCCACGAATGGAGCGGGGAGTCACTCAAATCATAGCTCGCCATCTCCCCCGCACTCGGCTTCGGGCTCGGGGTCACCGCCCCACCATTCCACCTCTTCGTCATCCATGGTATCTTCTTCCGCAGCGTTCGCCCCTGATGGCGGGTACGCTTTCAGCGGCACTTCGCAGCCTGTACCTATGCGCCGGCGTCGGTCTGCGTCCTCTGCCGCTTCTGGGTCAGGATACGTTGGCTCTCCTACTGGATATGGTGGCTCATACGGTTCTCCGGCGTACGCGGCTTCTCCTTCTGGGTATGGAGGTTCCTATACGGGTTCTCCGCCCGGTAATGGGAATAACGCAGGAAATGGAGGGGATAGCCCTGCGTATGAACTGGCGATTGGGCAGGGGGAGTATGGGGTTGGTGTTCCGCGCAGGGGCGCATATATTGAGATGGGGGTTGGGGGGATGGCGGGGTTGAATGGGATGCAGCAGCAGCAAGCTGTTGTTGGTGGGATGATGATGTGATCGTCCCGTTTGCGTTGAGCGCCGGTTCGACGAATGTATGCGCCTCGGTTCGTGTATGGGATCATCATCCGCCCTTCAAGTATACCCATGCTACCCTTCCCCTCTTCAAGTGTATGCGCCTCCTCTCCCACAGCCGCTCGTCGGTGCTTGTCATATTGTCTGGATCTGTTCGTGTATTATGTTTTACTAGTTCTTTGGCATCATACCCAGTCTGATATCCCTCCCTACTCCTCCCTGCTTGTTCTACTATGTCTCCCTCCGATACTCCGTCCTGTGGACCTCCCTCCGATTTCTGGTGGCTGATCACCAAATCCCCCTCCCCATTCCTTTGGCACGTCGTCTCGTGGGTTTCCTCCCAACCAACTCCCTCCATCCATCGGCTACTACCAGCTTTCTTAATCCCGCCCCTCGCCTCCTACGTAATTCCCATCGTCATTGCTCTATCTACACTCACGTCGCGTCATGCCCCTTACCCCCTCGCTGCCTCTTGAAGGCCGCTCCGCACTTTGTAGCGAAAACTCCAGCCAGCTATTCATTCGATTCATCAAGCTTCAAGGCTTGCTCAGCCGAAAATTCTCTATCCCCGCTACCGTCTACGTACTCAATGTAGCCAATCGATTATCAAACAATCACTCTCGTTTTACCCCCCCCCCCCTTTTTTTTCCACCTTTTTCACCACCACCCCGCCCTCTCCTTTTTTTGTTGCGCTACATACTGTTTGAGAACAGGTTCAAAAGGTTATATTATTTGTATCTTCCCCCTCCCCTTCTTACCCTCCTTTACAACAAATAGCACCGAGCATACGTCGTGAATAGTGAAAGTGAAAAAAGGGTGGCGATGGGATGTTTTGTGTATGTAGGCATAGATAATTTGGTGGTGCAGGAATGTTACATAGAAGTCTTTGAATATTACTTAGACGTCTTCTTAGAGTGGATTGTTATTCCCATAAACATAAAAAAATCCCCATCTCGCATTCTGGTCCCACTAATTCACAAAAATCCGGCTATCATATGCATGATCATAGACGCAAGTGCCAAGGAAATTTTCACTAGTCTGGATTTCTCGAAATCCTTCTGCCCAATTCAGCTGCACCACAAATGGCTTGGTACACTGACGAAAATCAACTATACCAACTTGAGCTAGGCCTTTCAGTAGTACATAGTTCGTATCGCTAAAGGCCCGACGGGATAAGCCGTAGTAGTTACGCCATTCGAGTTCTCCCAAAACTCTAAAATTCAATCGTAAGAACAACCGGAACATAAGGGGAAAAGTTAACTTGGAAGTTGTGGGGTAAATAATGATGATCAATGGTTCCGGCCAATTAGAAAATTCAGCTCACAAGAACTTGAAGGGGAGAGTGTGTGGATTTTCATTAGATGGGTTGGCGTGCAAGTGCCATTTGAAGTGGGTGCGGTAATTTTTGTAATATACCCCTGTAAGAGCTTGGAGTCGATTCCTCAGAGCGAAGAAACCATGGAAATTTCGCGACGCCGTTGGATCCGTGCCCGGATCTCACAAGACGGCAAGCAAGTAAGTAACATCTGGTGCTCGCCGCCAATCGTGGTACGCTCTCTTATCTCTAGCTCACGCGACAGTCGACGATGCGCCTTGCCCAGAAAATTCTGATGGATTTTCCCTGCGCACAATGTTGAATGATACAATATTCAATTGAGTCGTACGATTGACAATAATGACATGAATATGGGGAAAATAAGGATGTAGCACTTGATCAAAGGCGGGAGGTCATGGGACGCGTCGCGAAGGAGAAGAAGCCTGAAAGTCGGAGTCGATATTCATATTTGTATTCGAATTTCGTTGGATGGGGGTTGTTCAGGGACCTGTCTTGCCTGTTCTGTAAATGTGGGTCTGATCAGGTCTGATCGCGATAAACGACGCCCCGTCAAATGGACAAAAAATTATAGAGCCTAGAATCGCATGAAGTGCAGAATCGAAAGAGGAACAATGGCGATGAGGAAAACGAGGAAAGGATGCTATTTTTGGATGGGCCCGGATAGGGCCGGCTACCGGGACAATGTAGCCGCCATCAGAAAACGTTTGATCCACGATCGCCGTTGATCGCGCGACTTTCGCTCCTCAATCCTTCAAGTTACAGTTATGGCAGCGAATCAAGACAGCGGCGCTCATGCAACGCTACCCTTCCGCGAAGCGTGGACTAGCGTGGACACTGAAATCGGATCTTGTGAGTTACATCACGGGCTAATTTTGATCAAGGATTTTTACGACCGGAGAGGGGAATGCCGTCAAAACTTTGAATCCAAGATCCTTGATAGCACCAAGATAGCACCAGTACTTCAGCCTTGAACAGGTAAGACTCGAGAGCCGGGGCGTAACGTAACCGGATTTGACTCCGACAAGAGTCTTTGGGCATATCTGGATGGCAGTATGTGGAATGATGACGCTGATACAAGAGGTGGATCATTCGCCATGTATGTCCAAAACGAAAACCCTCCACGACATCGAAATGGGCGTCAGCCGTTGACGTCGCACCGATTCAAGATGTCTTCTTGGATGATGCACTTTCCTTGCTTTTCTCCCCCTTACTTTCAATGTTCATAGACGCAGTACAATCCACACAGACACAAAAAGCCCGGCTGCTTGCAACTCAATGGAATCGCCTTGACCGTAAGTATTACGAAAGTCTGACTGCTCCTGCATATGGTTTTCCCCAGAAAATATGGTGCCTGTCGCCATCGGCAAAGCGCTCAAAAGGTCTGTCTCCTGTCATATAAACTCCATGTATGTATCCCACAAATATTCAGGGACCCACATGTCGCCACCCCTTAACACACAGTCACTCTTTCACCATCGGACGCGGTCGCATGGAATCTATTTCCTTTTTATGACGACGGAACTCGACCGCGTGAGCGGGTTCCCAGCAGGTTCGACGTTAAGGTCTTTATCCGCCACATTTGGACCTTGAGAATTCCAGAAATATCTCAGCGAAAGCGAAGCATCTTGAAGCTGAAGGAGGCCGCCGCACGTACTTTCTGGGACAAGACGATTTACATCTGTCCTGCTATTTCTATGGTTTCAACGTTGTCGTCACCAAATCATCGGTGCCTTTCAATTGTGGGCCCCCCGCATCCAACCCGCATCTGCAGGCATCCGCCAGTATCAAGCGGTGAGCATTGTTAATATCAAGTTAATATCGAGAGTCGGTACATGACCGAGATACCCTTTCCGGTCCCATGACTCCATCACACGGTAGTGAAGGAGAGAGACGGTGACTTATTCGAATCAACGAGTTTCCCAGCTCACAGAATATCTTGCAGGGATATTCTCCATGCGACGCACCCTCTCGCACGTCTGCCACATCAGTTGTCTGATCTTTGACGGACCAGATTCCTGTTCTTGTGCGTCAATCTGTTTCTCTCAGGTGGAGGCGCTGGGTACCTAGATTGATGCGATTTGTTGGAGCCAAATCCTCGACGCCAACATCATATCGTTGCATAGCCTTGACGCATAAGTTCGCTGGGGCACATTCGCGCCTATACACAATCATCGTAGGATTTCGCCGTACAAATTTATTTATTCAACTTACCTCCGAAAGAAAGAAAAACTACGCAGCCGTCGCGAACAGACACACTGTATATCTCCAAATCAAAATTGATGAAGAACCTCAAACACTTCCTTATCGAAGGGATGACGAATGACATTTTCACCTGCTAAATGGCTGCCAAAGATGATACCTTTTGACAGTTGATGGAACGCCATTGATCATCCTTTTTATCATCGCGAATGGATATACGGAGACGCCCGTTCACCGTACTATTTGAATCTTTCATATGAAAATCAAGCTGTTGAGTTCGGGTACACGCGCGATGGCGATGATGAACGCACCTAGAAATCATTGCAGCCGTGCTGAGGTCGGCTCATAATTCTCAAACGAAAGCAAGAGATTGAGTGATAGTTACTGTAACTAATTAGCGCCTTCCTACTTACCCAGTAAAGATATTCCCGTCCCTCGGATTTCGAGTCTAGAGTCATATTGGAGTGATAGCATTGCAGTGGAGTTATTTCAACTGCTTTATTACAGCTAACTGCATAACCGCAAGGGGGGAGCGGGATTTGAATCTGCCATATGGGGTCGGTTGGTTAGTCCGGCTGGCAGGCTGTTAAAAAAAATTTATTTCAAGTACCAATTTTGGGTAATTTACAGGCTGGGTGAGCTCAGATCAGGCTGGTGCACTTTCTGAGGTGTTTAACATGCTGTCCTCACTTACCAAGTGGGATATTTCCTAGGATGACCCTTCCAGAAGGATTAAGTGCTATTTACACTTAGAAGGATAATCCATTCTAAGAAACCTGGTATATGATTTGACAATATTTGAGATGACAATCATTATCTATCAACATTGCAATGCAACAGTCCCTTCATGCACAATTGGTCTTCAAACCTACTACAAGTGACACAAAGGGAGTAAGCAATGCACCAAGAACAAGCAGGAGAGCAAGGGAGAGAGAGGAGTGTGCAAAAGCAAGGAAGGCAAACAACAATGAAAGTTCTTCACTGCACATCCACAGGAACAACACAGGAAGCATGTACACCTGCACCATCAGTATCTGCAGCCCAGGTCCTTGTGAAGCCTATCAAGCTCCATGCATCAACCATGACACACATCTTGGGTTCAAGGAAGGGCCAGCAAACAAAGGCGTGCAGTGTAGATAAGATGGTGGGTAACACGACACCCAAAAATACCCAAAACATGTGATTTATTTATAGATTCTACCTATATATGGAAGGTTGTTCACACGCCTGGTTGGTAGTGTTGCCGAAGTCCGGTTTGGTTCCGGTCAAACCAGGAACCAAACCGAAAAATAAACCACAGTTTTCAGACTGTCAGGAACCGGTTACAAACGGTTAAACTGTAGTTAAACTGATGGTTTGACCACCCAAACATCCAAGTGAGTTTATGCTTGTCCGATTCACTTTGGACCATCAAATTCTTCTATAAACATATGAGCAATATGTCTACTACCTATAAGTTGTATAAAAACACTGTAGGTAGTCTCTAGAACGCAAATAGATTTTTTGCAGCATGTGTGACACGTCACACAGCTGATTGTGACTTGCTTGTGACGGTAATGCAGATGAAAGTTAACACAAAGATATCACCTTCAATGCAAAGATGTTTGTTGAAAGTCATCTTCAAATTACACTCCAGGCTTCCATAAGTAGGTTTGTAATTTTTCAGAGTGAAAATCTTAGTATTGCTAATGCAACAATACTTTTGCATATATGTATGTCTAAATATGGGTAAACAAAGTGGTTCTATTTGGTTTAACCGGTCACAAACGGTCTGGTCTGGTAAATTGAAGGAAAACCGGTGGAACCAGACCGGAACCGGACCAAATCGGACTTCGGCAACACTACTGGTTGGTTAGTCCAGCCGTAGTGGTGTTACGAAAAAAATCAACATGATATATTAAATTAAAATTGTGCTCCCCCCTTGCATAACCGTAGACCATATCTAAATTTTACTTTGTGCGCCTTTATTTGTACAAACAACTGTATTAGGTAGAACGCCCTTCCGCTCCACCCTTATGACGTGTGGGGCAGGATTGGAGCGTTTGGAGCAACTACCGAAACGGTGCTAGCATCAGGAAAACTACACATCACTTCTCGAACTTACTCACTTGAAAGATCACTTTGAAATCACTTCAATCACTTCGGCACTTCAAGTTACAGCCACAACCTCCTTTCAAACTCAAAGTGAGTCCAAGTGGGATCCAAGTCATTCACCTCAGTAAGTCATAAGTGCCCAAAAGCCGTCGGGGTGCTCAAACACGTTAGAAATTATTCACAAGTCCATTCGAAGTCCGACGACATGTGACGATGTTGAAATTTTCACCATCGCTTTTTCTCTTCAACGTTCATCATAACTAGCAACTGATACGGTCTCCAATCTGCCCTCGCCAAATCCCAGTGCAGTTTGTGCCTGCTCGCTCGCCGACGTGGAAAACAAACCATAATGCCGACCTTGAGCTCCTCTTTGACCCAGAACTCATTCCCGCCGATGTCAAATCCCAGCTCGGGCCTGATCTGCACGTTCGTCATTGCTCAGCGAGCCCTGCACGACACACTGACCCTCACGCAGATACGTCCTCTAGCCAAGACAGACTACACGCGCTCGCCGCACCTGTCAGTTCTCTCTGTCCTCACCATTGTGTCCGATCCATGTGTGGAGGCATACTCAGCAGCCTTTGACAAGCACCGCCGCTCTCCCTTCACTTACTCGAAGTACTTCACTGTTGTCATAATCCACAAACCCACCGACCAGATCGTTGCCGTCGGCTGTGTCTTTATCGAGCAAAAGTGTCTCAGAGGCCTTGGTAAGGTAGGCCACATAGAGGATATTGCGGTGAATAAGAACGTGCAGGGAAGGAAGTTGGGGTTGATGGTTATACAGGCGCCTACGGCGATTAGTGAGGGGCAGGGATGTTACAAGACGATCCTGAACTGTAGCGACGATAATGGTTTGTTCCCTTCTTCCCTGCCCGTCTCCTTCTCACGACTTTACCCTACCCAGGTACCACCTCCTCGCTTACATCTACACTGCCTTCCACCATGCACATATGGAGAATCCTACCGCGGTCTTCGTCGTGCCCAAATTTAGCTCATTCGCACCCAGATGGAGAATTCCACCGCCGTTTTCGCTATGCCTATTCAACAGTTGGGTACGTCTCCTCTTCCCTTCCCTTCTGCATGATCATATTTTCGTGCAGGCGGAGTGCGTGTTCAGGTTCCAGGTCACAGGGGTTTCTACTGCCGGCATCCTGGATCATAAGGAAGAGGCAAATTTCTTGGAAGACAACTGGGGCGTCAGCACCGTGGACTACATCAAGTCTATCAACAAATTGACACGCAATCGGGCTCATGGAGAAACCGAAGCTATCCGTTTCGCTCACCCAAGGTGCCAATGCTTCTCCCCTCAATGTGCGAGGATCTTTGTTTGAAGAGGACAGTGAGGCTGAAGAGTGAGACGGGGGGTTTTCTACGTGTTCCTTGAGCTGGTACATTGTAAATAGACATTTGTATCATTCAATATACTCTTTTACCCCCTACTTTTACCATCCTGTGTGCAATTCGGAACAGTTTGAGACTACTACTTTGTCACTTGGTCACTTTTGTGCAATACAGCTTACCCACTTGAGTCTCACATACCCAAGACCAAGTCACTTTGTAAGACAGGGACCTACATAGCCAAGTGACCGTCATTTGGTCACTTGAGTTCACTTTCGCCACTTCTGCACTTGTCAAAGTTACCTAAGCGGCCTAAGTCAATGTGTAGTTTTCCTGATGTAGAACTTGGAGCAATGGGCAGCACATAGGGCTGCGCACCGTCCGTCTGGACGGGAACGGCCGTCTACTGGACGGGTGGTAAACGGGTAAGCCTCGTCCGTCCCCCGTCCCGTCAGTGTTTCCTTTGGGATCTCGACGAGGACGGTACGGGGACGGAGACGGCCGTCGTACGGGTGACGGGTGTCAACGGCTGTGTATCAGTGATGAATATAGACAGCCTGTATCTAAGGGTTAATGAAGTACCAAGGATGAATCGATGACGGCTTGCAGCAAGACGAAGGTCCTAAAAATGCAAAGTCAGGAGGGTAAGGCAACGGCACGACCATAACTCACACCGTCTGGAGGCCTCGGATTCCACGTAGCATGCCTCAAACTCATCCGCGGTGTGTGAGATGGTTTTAACGTTCTCGCCGAACTCTCACTATCATGGTCCACTGCAACTCCTGGCTAATGAATTGAACGGGGGCACTGGCGAAAAGTATGTTAGAGCCGCTTTCGTCATATTTAACGGGCACCGCACCTTTTGACCACCAATCAAGTTAATTCCCTTCTCCCCAGTCTCGAAAAACCTGTGTTTGAGATGCATAAGCGCCAAATGCAATCTGTAGCAGCAACGTTAGTACAAGGTAAGTTTGCGAGAGGGAGGAGAAGCACGGACCGGACTTGCCCGTAATGCTTAACACAGTTTCCCATACAAAATCGCCGTCGACGAAGGACAATACGCCTATTTCGGTGGAGGGGAACGGATTCAACGGAAGGCTACATCGTTGACGTCGATGTTGGCAGGGTAGAAAATCTTCCCACAGCATCGCCGTCCGTACCGTCCAGACGGCCGTCTAGGTGACGGGAATAGACGGGTGCTATCCGTCCCGTCCACCGTCCCGTCAGAATCTTATCCCAAATCGAAACGGCGACGGGTAGAGCACCCGTCTAAACGTCCCGTCCAACCGTCTTGGACGGGTACGGTGCGCAGCCCTAGCAGCACATGCGAATCGGCGTCATGGTTTACATAGCCACGGCCTAAAACGGATGTTTATGCACAGACAAAGGTGCAAAGTGAAATTTCAGATGTGGTCTACGATTATGCAGTTAGCTGTAACATTTGCTGGAAAAAAATCTTTTTTAAGGAGCAATAATGTACCAAGACCGGGCGATCCACAAAATCTACCTGGCCCTCGCAATTGAATCCCAGCTGTGTCGAGAGTTGGTCGAGAGGGGTGTGTTGAATGTTGAACGTTGAGCGCTAAGCCATCGACCTAGTGCGACCATCAAGTCAATTCCAACTCATCGTGCCGTACTGGATATAGAAGTATTCAAAGGCTTCAAAGGGTCTTGTTTTCAGCTAGGTCCTTGTCGATTTAGAGCATTCTAACCTCAACATTCAGTACCCGGCCCTGTACCGAATCTTATCTGGTGAGGTTGAATCTTATCTTATCGTGACAGCTCATCAAAATCTTGTGACCTCCTTATTTCCTTTGTATCCCTCAAGTATCCCTCAAACTTCCCCGTTTGAACACCCATTGCTGGAATATTGAAACAAAAAACACCATCGAATGGGCAAGAACAAGCGAGGCGCACTGAGGGGTCTTTCCAGCTACGTGTTTGAATCGTTTAAATCCGAACCACCCACCTTGCCAACAACCAACCTGGACTCCGAGTCGAATCTGCTCCAAGCGGTGAATGGTACCAATGTGCAAGCGCCGGGGAACCCAGATCAGGAAGCAGTAGTAGAGGTAGAGAGCAGGCCGACAAAAAAGCGCAAAGCGAATGATGGCTCTGAGATTGTCGTTCAAGAGCAGCCCATAATTAGCATTCAGGATGGAAAATGGATCAAGGCATACGATGCAACAGGGTTAGTGCCGCATTACTCGAACGCTGCGGATGTGCCGGAACACCTACAAAAATGTATGTCCCCCATTCGCTTCCACCTGATTTGGCCTCACATCGCACAGACTTTTCACAGCGCACGCGATACTTCTCGTTATACTCACAGCTCCCAGGATGCCTTTTAGACGAAGAGGGGTGGTATAGCGTTACTCCGGAGCGCGTGGCGGACCAGATCGCGGAACGTTGTCGGTGCGATACCATATTGGACGCGTTTTGTGGTGTCGGTGGGAATACGATCGCGTTTGCGAAGACTTGTCAACGAGGTACGTGGTCTCTAAATATTGCGGTCAATTCCCTATCAACCCGCGTACGCAGTAATAGCACTTGATACCTCCCCCATCCGCCTTGCCCTCGCAAGGCACAACGCCCAGATTTACGGCGTTGCTGACCGGATCGAGTTCATTCTCTCAGATTACATCTCGTTTGCCAACGCGTTCCTTCGCGTCTCCGCCACGTCGCATCCAGGCTCTGCCCCATCGTCAACTCAGCCCGAAGCTGGAGCTGAAGCACATCCTACTCGACAAAACTACTCCCAAAACACTCGAAAGATCGACGTTGTGTTTCTAAGTCCACCATGGGGCGGGCCTACGTACCTCTCCGGATCATCTTCCATAGACCCAAACGGCGCCATCCCACTCCCTGTGCTTGAAAAGAACAACGATGATGAGCCACCCACTCCCACCCCCAAACATCCCTCTTACTCCCTCTCTTCGATTCAGCCCATCCACGGCGAGGAGCTCTTCAAGCTCACAAGGAGAATAACGAAGAATGTGGCGTATTACTTGCCGCGGAATACGAAGTTGGAGGAGATCAGCAAGTTGCTTGATGTGGAGAAGGAGGCTGCGGTTGGGCAGGGGTTGGTAAACGGCGATGCAGCCTCCATAGATGGGCTGCAAAAAGGGTCGACGGAGCCGAAAGAAGTCGTGGAGGTGGAAGAAGAGTGGATGGGGAATAAATTGAAAGCGCTAACATGTTATTTTGGTGGTTTAGCAGATGGGCAGGGTCAGTTGTTTTAAGTAGCGGAGTTGCGTCCGAGGGGGCAAATCCTAGTAGGGGTTTTTTGGGGGCCATATGGTTTTACTCGAAATTTTGCTATAAGGAGGACATTCAACCAAACCTACCTCACACTTTTACTCACGAACACAGGATCATGGCGGGTTACAGAGTTCTTGGGTATATAAGTTCAGCACGTTCGAATTCTGCATTCATAGATTGTTTCAAACCCAATTGTACAGTACCGGGGATAGTTTGCACGACTCCGAATAGGTCAGCGTTGAACGTTGACTATATGTACACTCCACGTAATGCATAAATCTCATAACGCATGGGATCTTTTGGGGACTGCCAGTCCGGTACGTGGGGATTTATGCACGGAATGCATCAGGAAATTCCAGGACCACAGTGTGTCACTTCATCCAACTTATTTTCTGGCCAAAAAGCGCCATCTGGTCATGAATAAGTGTCCATTCCCTGTCCTAAATTTGCCAACATCTCTATGCGCCTTTGTTTGCGCGGTTACCAGTTAGCAGTAGCAGGATCGAGGGCAACAAGCCTTGCGACAGTGAAGAGGGAAGTGAAGGGGATGAAGGACAGCAGACGACGGATCGGCGTTGTGGGTCCCAATTAGAAAATTTCTATTGAGAGGAGATAGAGTTCGGACTGGAAGCTACAGGAAATCCAAGGGGGGTCCAGGATTTGAAAATGCCATATCGGGATGGTTAGTTAGTCCGGCCAACAGGCCATTAAAAAAAAAAATTACCCCCTGTACAAGGGGGTGCCGGCATTGAAAAAAAAGACCCGGGGTCGATTTTTTTTTAAGGCGACTTGAGATGGACTAACTAACTAACGTAATCAGGAACATGTCTATATTTAGTAATATGACATCATTTGTGAGTGCTTCCCCTGTGTCTTGCACAAGTCATGCAGGCAAAATTCCGGGGTGCTTGCACATGTTCCACACATTTTAGATGGAACTAGGCAAATAACGTGAGTTGGAAAATCACTCAGTTCTCATAATACAATGTACTTACCCAGTGTGTCTCGCACACCTTGTTTACATATGAGGATTTGATGAGGATACACAGCTACCACAGATTGCGAAGCCCTCCGCATCAAGGGCAGGTGGCTCCGTCTCAATGGTGTGATACATAGAATGTGTGAAACCAATGTTAGACATACTGTAGATTTTAGGATATTGTTGGTCAACGGTAATTCAAGTAATGTCAAAAAAATGCCCAAATATGGCAGGAATTAATGAATATCTTATATCACGGTGCTTGATGGCCTCTATTGGAGCTGTATTCCTCCCAGTACATTCTGTAGTTACCATATTATGCTGCAAGGTACTCAACTTGATGATTGAAGGCCTTCTGCCCAAGGCATCCTTTTTTTTTTTTCACAGCCTGTGGCTGGACTAACTAACCAGGTCCTGGTACGGGATTCCCGGGCCGGCACCCCCTTGCCCCTATATTTTTCAGTCTGAATGGCCTGGAAACACCTACAACAGTCCAAAATGTCAAGCTTTTGCCTCCAGCAATCCAAGAACCAGTACATTGCATAGAAATATAAGGTTGCATGCTGAAAGATATGACACAACTAATAAAACATTACCTAGACTGAAGCCGACATCAGACAAGATGGAACTGTGGAATGTCCTCATTGTGAGAGGTTCAGTAGGACTTACAAACTACTTCAAAAGACACAAACCCAGTCGAGCATGCAAGGAGAATAAGCAAAAGAAGTGGCAAGAGAAGCTCTCACAAAAACCCAGGCCAAAGCAGGTCAGTTTTTCATGCTGTGAGGAGCCACAGTGCAGCGCTGGGCCATCTGCCTCTGCTGAAAAATTACTTGTCAGGCCTCAGACCTTGGCAAGGCCAGAAACTATATTCTTGGCCTTGGGCTGGCAGGTGGGACTAGCACCCACATCAATATTGCCCACCCCCTCTCAGACTCCATCATGTCAAATCTCGTGTCTGAAAGCTGCTGCGTTGTTGACAGAGTCGTGCACATGCATTGACAGACTCCCAAGCTTGCTGGTGATGATTGAGGGAATGCTGGATCTAGATATGATGATGTAATGTTTCTATATTTGGAAATATATTCCCACCCTTAGTTAGTTAGTCCAGCCATCGAGGCCTTAAAAATAAATTCAACCCTATAGGATTTTTTAAAAACCTGGACCCCCCTTGAGGAAATCGAGAGACGTTGTCTAAAAGAAAAGTTCTCCACAACGGCCCAAGCGTCCAACCATCGAGGGGATCAGAACACCTACAGTTGAGTGCAAAAAGAATGAAGGTTGGTTCATTTTTCTGGTTCTTTCTAAGAATCTATTGTACCTCAAATGTATTTGTGTATTCTTTTACATTATGTAGTTGTGTTACACTTCCCTTGGTATGGACTAATTTTAGTGAAAGCTGGAGCCTTGAGAAGGTTTTTATTCTGGAGGCCATTTTTGGCATCTGAAAAAAAAAATATGCACTAACTGGGGAGGTAGCCAGAACATACCTCTGGTCAACCTGAATGAGCCTATCAAAGAATTAGTTAAAAATACTGAGTGGTTATGCTTGTAGAGCCTTCATAAAATGGTCATTTTGTGCTATTTTGGTCA
>NW_001889889.1:388019-462224 GCF_000143565.1 Laccaria bicolor S238N-H82
AGACAAAACAAGCCATTTTCCAAAGCCTCTACAGACCTAACCACTCAGTATTTTTGACTGATTCTTTGATAGGCTCATTCAGGTTGACCAGAGGTATGTTCTGGCTACCTCCCCAGTTAGCGCATATTTTTTTTTTCAGATGCCAAAAATGGCCTCCAGAATAAAAACCTTCTCAAGGCTCCAGCTTTCACTAAAATTAGTCCATACCAAGGGAAGTGTAACACAACTACATAATGTAAAAGAATACACAAATACATTTGAGGTACAATAGATTCTTAGAAAGAACCAGAAAAATGAACCAACCTTCATTCTTTTTGCACTCAACTGTATGCGCCCAGGCTGCACCTTATTTTTTTCCTACACACGTCTTACGATGGCGGTTCATTGAGGACTTTGTCCTGAAGCTACTCCTGCAGCCTCCTGAGCAATGGTGAGGTTTTCTCCAGAAGTGGGAATTGATATGATCTATTCAAAACCATCAGACTCTGTTGCTAAAAAGAAAAAAGAAAAAAAAGAAAGGAATGCAATAGAACTCTGACTCTTTAAATTGTGCCTGGAAGTAAAATTCTGTGAGCACAAATCACACATGAAATGTCCAGGAACCGCATTTTTCCTATGTCTGTTTGCAGCGGATAGCTGTCTTGATGATGCTACCGTCGGTCGAGGATGCTGTTCAGTCTCAGCCTCAGAGTTAATCCCCTGATTCATGGGCATCATCGACGGCTGCGCTCCTGCAAACCCAGTAGGGTTGAATATGTCACTCTCTTGCGTTACTGGAACAGGACATGATATCGCTAAGCTCAGTGGACGAGGGCGTCGTAGAGCAACTGTGTACCTAGTAGTGGGAGAGGATATGTAGGCCAACCACTTTGTTCTGGTGATGCCAACACAGGTTGAGGGCCTGCTTCCGGAGTGCCGACGTTGAACCAGGTGGAGTCAGCAGGGGACATCCATGCCTGTCCTCTTGAGCTCCTGGTATAACTAGTGTTGATAGTACTGCCCTCTGAGAATACTGTTATGGGCGATACTAAGGCCATGAGCAAGGCGTTGTGGAACGATCACGTACCTGATGGTGTCAAGTAGCATGTGCATAGTGCGAGGGGAAGCAGACATAACTCGCAAGAAGCTTCCAGTTGCATGATAGTGCTTGGGGCTTGATGAAGTTAGGGTCATTTATTTTATACCTGTGGCACTGAACTCCTTGTTGTTCAAAGCAGAATATGGCAACCCGTCATAGTTAAAGTGGTGCCCTGAACCCTAAAATTTGACTAACATATAGCCATCACTCACCCCAGTGCTAGTAGTGCGAGCTCCTGGTTGACGGTAGTGCCCTCTGGGAATACTGTGACGGGTGATAGTGATACCAAGAGCCAGCCTCCAGGCATTCCACAATGGTTGCGACACCAAAGAGGTGTCAGATCCACTGCTCGCGTTGGAATACCTCTCAATGACGATCCACTGATCACATTGGAATAACTCCCAATGAGGGTACCGGCGGAATCATTACCTCCCAATGTTCCGATGGCACCCTCATTGGCGACATGATCAATGGATCTGACACCTCTTTGCGGACCATGGTTGGGAAAGGTGGCGTCAAGTGTAATGCCTGGGCTAAAATGGAACACGCCGGAATTGAACACAACACAACCACTGGACTGATATATGTCCTTGACTGTTAGTTAATACACAAACACCTGTTGCTCAGGCGAGGCCGTACATTGGCTGTACCGCTACATCCGTTGGAAGCCCAGGGGATAAATGCCCAAACATTGGCTGCACCGGGCTTCTAACATCTTTGGAACATGCCAGAATTGCACACTTTATCTCAACTTTATCGGATACGGTGTTCACTCCTAATCCCGCGAAGACTTGTCTTGTGTGACCTTGCCCCTCTCGGTGTCATAGCCTTGAACCCCAGTCAAAACCCCGGTGGTTGATCGATGAATGTCGAACCTTGATGCCCATTGAATTGACAAGATCCATGCAAGGATCCATGCGTTTAGGACCTTTACAACTATGGACAAGGGTTTGATAGCGAGATTATGACTTCTCCAGCTGTGAGTTTGGTGGGATGCGTAAGGTCAAAGAGCAAGAAGTGAAAAAACTAGAAAGGCTCCGTCAGATTACCTTGCTTGGCAAGGTCTATTACCACGGTCATAATTATGTAACCCATCCTGCTGGCCCCCAAGGAGGACCCCGGTCAATAGCAGAAATGGTCTGGTCCTGATCTGGACAAAAAAATTGGATTTTTGCAAATCGGCTGGGAGCCAGTCCAGACAGAAAGTGACCAAACATTGAAACTAGCCAGAACCCCAGCCTGGACAGGATTGCTCAGGGCACATACACCCTCAGGCATAGTGTTCGAAAGTCCGGTTAGGTCCGGTTATTGGGTCCGGTTATTGGGTGCCCAGGGGCTCTAACCGAGACCGAGACCGGTTAGCCTTTGTCCCAAAACCTAAAATAACCTAACCGGACCACAACTAACTGGTTACGGTCGGTTATTTGCAGTTACTAACCGGTTAGGACCGAAAAATAAATAATTGGTTATAACAAGGCAAATATGCTCATATGTATCTTGATAGATATTATTCCTGCATATTCTAGCTTTAAAACAAGCCCAAGCACGCTAAAATCGGTGAAGAATTGACATATTTATGCAATTATCCTTGAAAGTCTACACATTTGAGTGATATTTTAGAGATTTGACCGTAACTTAGTCAAATTTTAAGCGTTTTCGACGTTCTCAAGTGCGTTTTGAAGGTGTATAATAGGGCTGGTTATAACCGGTCATAACCGGTTATTTAACGGTTAGTTAACCGCAAAATAACCGGTTATTCCATTTTCAAAATCAACTAACCCTAATATTTTCCGGTTAACTAACCTAACTTTCAAACACTACTCAGGCAGCAATCCGGACAGAAGGTCTCTTAGCTGAGTCGTCAAGCACGCGATATGGCGTGTGCCACTCTTCCCTGAGAATGGGTGTTCGATCCTTGCACTAAACATTTTGTGCACTGTCCTTACTTTTCACGTGTTTTTGTAGTTGTTATGCTCAATAAGCCTGGATAGCCTGTCAGCCATTCCAGGAACCTCATGGACTTTGTAGATAGATCGAGAATACTGATTCTTGTCTGTTGAAGCTCTGGGGGCGTCTCTGGACTCTTTGCGCCTACCTGGGCTGTTTTTTACACCCTGGAATGGCTAGATCTGCAAATCCGGACAAATTTTTGCCGAAAAACCCCCAGATCCACGAACCCGGACAAATTTACAAAATTTGAGGTAGGCCAGGTACAATCTGGACAGAAACTGCGAAATGGTGTCTGGACAAAACCCCCATTTTCGGGATCAGACCGTTTCTGCTATTGACCAGGGTCCTCCCCAAGGTCATATATCCCTTTTATTGACGCCGAAACATTAGAGACTGCTCTAGACTAGTGTTTAAAGGTTCAGTCCATAGGACCGCAAAAAACCGGTGGACTGAACTGAACCGGACCATGGACCGGTCTTTTTTTCGGTTGCAGTTGCCCCAATTTGGGGTTGGTCCGGTTGCCAGTTGCCTCATTTCGAAAATCTTTTAAAACCATTCAAAGACCGGTTTAAATCGGTTGCAACCGGTTAAACGGTCACGTGCGTTACATAGCCTTGTAACCACGTTTATTGCCTTTTATTGGGTTTTTGTTTCATCAAAAACGGTTAAGAATTGAGAAAGATATAACCAAATCCATATTTTACCCGAGTCTCTAGGAGATGTAATTCAGTTTCAGTCATAGCTATGTCAAATGTTCATTAAATCTCTTGAAAATTGGTAGAATGACGGGTATTTATATGCCTTACTATTTTATATAACCCGTTTATTTTTCAGAGTAATAATGGTTGAGATACAAATGGTTTATATTGGTATAATAAATTATACGCAAAAAAACCGGTCTGGATCGGTCTGAACTGGTATCATGGACCGCAAAAGACCGGTCCTAGGTGGTTCGGTTCGGTTCCCTCAATATCTGGGTCGGTCCTGGACCGGTTGCGGTCCACGGTTGCGCGTTTTCGGGGCAAAAAACCGGACTGAACTGAACCTTTAAACACTACTCTAGACTGCTGTCAAACCTAACCATACAAAATTGTCGTACTGGCCCAAGATCATATATCCCTTTTATTGATGCCAAAACATTAGAGACCGCTCTAGACTGCTGCCAAACCCTGTGTTGCAATGTCATTGACTTATATCTGTTTTTTCTGGTGCGGCCAAAATATATTCATGGTCTTTATTGTCAGGATTTCTTATCTTATAAACTCTCGTGTAAATACAGTTGAACAAAAAAAAAGGTATGGCTCTCCTCCTCCATATGTCCAAAATGTAATAATTCTTTTTGATCAAGAAATTGAACCACCCTGCTTGCGTGCACCAAAATCATCTCCGCATCCGCCCTCAACTCACCTTGTTCCTTGCCATACCTCATCAACGTCTTCACTAACATCGCAAAAAAAATCATCCCAAGCACCAACAGCCCAGTGATAGCCACCCGTGGACTCAAAGCCGCCATTGTGGAGGGTGCTGTGAATAGATGCCATTCGTTCAGACAGACTTCACATGCGAGAGGTTAAAAGACGTGACACTCACCACTGGAAATTGATGTTACAGATTCGTTCAGACATTGTCCCAGGTTGTAATTATGCGGACCTTTATGAGTATTAGTATGAGTGTTAATAAGTTGCTGAGAATTCTCACCTCCATCCATCCACATGACCACCTCCCCTTCTTTCACATCTGCATCTAAGCACTCTCTTTTAAATGTCGCAAATACACATTTGAAGTCCTTTATCTCTGCTTTATGAGAAGAGGCATGAACGTGACACAATCACACTGCCAAAGTCAGGTGTGGCAGCGTAGTAGTAATGTTTGCCTGAGGACGCCCATCCCTATTTGCCGCACTGGCAATGCCATTGCACCTTCGTCAAGTGTATATACTCCCATATCAGCCAACGTGCCCATGTTCCAGAGCCACGAGAATGAAAGAGCCACACACAACTACCAATGTCCATATCCGAGATGACGTCATCGTGGAGGATGCAGGGGTATGATAGTGCGCAACGCCAAGTCCAACTCGACCGGATATGCGTACCCCTCTTAAACAGGTTCACAGGCACGCTTTCTTCAGGACCAGTGTGATGCGCTATTCTATAACACAGTATCACTGGATCTTGATAAGTTAACTAAGCAAAACCTTTACCCACTCCCATCTCATTTTATCACTATGCAATCCGATCCATCTCAGTCGTCTTTGTGGGACACAACCACTGCAACTTCATGTCTTACCCCATATACTTGTTCAGAAATCATCACGACATGGCCACTGCCAACATTGCCTTCTCGTGATCGCCAAACAAGATCTACGCTTATTAATGCTGCCACTGGTTTATTGGCAGCAAATCAAGCTTACCTTCTAAACAATCTGAGAACTTGTCGTCTGGGTCTATCTGTCCCAACCGTAATTGATGAAGCAGATCCTGCTTCGTGGACAGTCAGTTTGGTCACAAAGGAGCTACAGAACTATACATTGTCTCAAATCCATATTGCATGAGATGACCTTCTGCATGCAACTCCTCATTCCAGGTCCCAAATGATGGAGGCAATCACGTCATTGTCTATTGAAGAACAGGTACATGTGTGGAAGTCCTTATCCAGTGTTTTACCAGGTAAAAGACGCTCAGACGTTGCTTTTGCTGGACCCTCAAAACACAGAAGGACAAACACCAAACAAGCTAATCAAAGAGAGGTCAGTTTACAAGACCAAGAAATGCAAATTGGGTCTTTGGTTACCGACATTGCACATGAAAACACAGTTGTTGATTGGACTCCAGAGTTCGATAACAGATTTCTCCATCTTTCCTCCAAACAGCAAATGAACGAAGGCATTTCAAATTTCTTGTTGCATACTGGTAACAATGTGTTAGCCTCAGCTGTTTGCGCGTCATGTGCTAGGGAGGTTGGCGCCGCTGAAGTTGTCACATACGACCCCAAAGAAATTCCCTTCCCTCATCATTTGTGTCCTTCTCCTCCCCATCTGGATCACCGTTTGACAGACAGAATGCTCCTTGAATGTGCAGGTATCAACACTGCAGGATTTGCTACTATCTGCAATCAGTGCAATCACAAGTTGTCGCAAAACTCCCTACCTCCTCTGTCCCTTGCAAATAACATGTGGATCAGAGATATCCCATGGGTGTTGAAAGTTCTGAGCCTTCCTGAGCATCTCCTCATTGCAGAATATTACCCAGTGGCCTACATTGTGAAACTGTATCCCAAAGACAAACATGCACATTATTGGAAGTCAGAAATGGCCAGTGGATTGAAAGGAAATGTGTCCACCTACCGCCTTGCCAGCGAAGAAATTCAAGATATGATTCAAGGACCATATATGCCCCCACCTGCTTCTATATTATCATCAATTATTGGGGTGACCTTTGTAGGGCCCAAAAATGTACCTTTGTCCTTGATGCCTGAAATGCTGCATGTTCGACGAAATCGCGTTAGACAGGCCTTGGAATGGTTGAAGGCCAATAATCCCCTTTACCGTGACATGATTATATCAGAAGAACGACTTTCCCAGTTACCAGAGACTGGCATTCCACAAGAGATTATGTCAACTGTGAAGCATTCATCAGATGTTGGTGCATTAGCTCAAGAACAGGATGGTTACATACCAATAGATGAAGAAGATCGTCTTGAGGAAGAGCTTGATATCCTTCAAGGTTCGTGTATATCTTCTCGTTATTATTATAAATAAAACTCACACCTACTCAGATTACGCTTTTGGCATTGCATCAGATGTTGTTACATTTGAAGACAAAAATATAGAAATGGACGTAGCTGGTAAGCTTTCTACAGTCTTTTGACCACTGAGGTGTTGATCATAAAAATTATATAAAAAGAAGACATCCCTGCCTCTGTCATACCGATGCAAGCCACAGGCATGATCAATATTTCTGGGTCTGGTGTCACAGATAGCGACATTGCGTCTCATGCTTTTGCAAATGCATCTGAAGAAGATCAAACCCCTTCATTTCTGATACACAGATCTAGTGCCTTTATCAATGAATATGCACGTAAAGATGAAGCAACAGGTTTGAGGTCAGATGGGGGACCAAGCAATCCTAACCAACTCCTGGGATCCTTTCCCATCCTTTTCCCATATGGTGCTGGCGGATTTGAAGTTTGGCGTAAGGAAACTGTACCCTATGAAGTTCACTCATGCTGGGCACTCCAATATCACAATAAACGCTTTCGATACGATCTTCAATTCATCTTCCAAGTGTTCGGTGTCATGCAGAAAAGAATGGTCTGCCATTCCACAGCATTGCAGATGCAAAGATCTGCATATCGTAACAATGAAGTTGCCATACGAATGTTGAAGCCTGCTGATCTTCTGAAAGTGAGCGCTGAAGAAGCTTGTTGTGTACCTTTCTCAAATCCTTCTGTACAAGCTCTTCGCTCGCAGATAACTGCTGTATGAGCAAACATCCAAGGCACTGATGAGTCTTGCAAAAGCATTAGAACCAAGATTTGGAGTGCAACGGTGGTACTTAACCCACCCAACCTTTGGATAACTATCAATCCGAGTGATACTCAAGACCCCATAGCACAAGTTATGGCAGGCGTCAAGATAGATTTGGATAAGTTTGATTCATTGGTTGGCCCATCTTCAAAGGAACGTAATTCGACAATTGCAAAGGATCCCTATGCATCAGCACGCTTTTTTCATCTAGTCATCCAGGTCATTCTAGAGGAACTGTTTGGATTAACAGCTTCGAAAGGAGCCAAGAAAATACAACGCAAACCTGGTATAGTTGGGGAACTGAAGGCGTACATTGGCTCTGTCGAAGCTCAAGGTCGGGGAAGTCTTCACCTTCATATTATAATGTGGCTAGTTGGGGGCCCTATGGCGGAAGATATGAAGGTACTGTTAACAACTCAAGCATTCAGAGACAGGGTCTGTGACTTTATACGCACGTGCATTAGTGTGGACATCGATGAGCTTGGTGAAGCTGAAATAAAAGCTTTGCCAAAGGAAAAAGGTGTCACTTTTTCACAGCCTTTAGATCCAGCAGAGGATCATTACACTCAGAAGTGCAAATCAAGGGACAAAGCTATCGCTAGAGCCGTTCAGTTTCATTCATGCACTCCAGATACTTGTCTCAGAATGGTAAATAATCGCCAAATCTGTAAAAGGCGAGCGCCCTTTCCTCTTTCCAGCATGGAATGGGTCGAGCCTTCTGGCACTTGGGGGCCAAAACAATACTGCGGAAAACTGAACAATTGGAACAAGTGGATACTACGTGCGTTATGGGCCAACCATGACATCAAGTTGATAACAAATGCACCTGTGACCAAAAATATTATGTGGTACCTTTCAACGTACACCTCAAAAAAACAATCGCGTTCCAAAAATAGTTCTGCAGTGCTAGCCAATCGTCTTGCTTTTCACAACCTACAAGAAAAACACAATCACGACAGCATCAACAGAAATAAAAGGCTGCTGACCCGTTGCGTTAATTCCATTAGCCGCGATCAAGAGTTCAGTGCACCTGAAGTAATCAGCTATATCATGGGATGGGGAGATTGGTATATCTCGCACCACTTCGTTCCCATATTTTGGGATAGCACCACAGCTGCACTGAAAAAGATGTTTCCTGGTTTGAAAAGAAAAACATTAGTCATCATGTCTTCTGTGCACTCTACATTTTTTGACGTTTTGCATATAATAGCCATTGGTCGACAACATTTCCTGACAATGCAATGCAGTTAGATGCAACCCAAGGCCCTGGGACAGAAGCAGTAGAAGAAGTTCTCATACGTTGCCTTATCTTTTGACATTGTCAAAATGCCTAATCCAACATAGGACGATTCTGTAAGAGTTGAGATAATCGATGGCAACTTTACAATACATGATCAGCTCAAAGACTATGCTTTTCATGGGGATGGCCTAGAATCTTACAGCTTCCTTGACTTCTGTCTGGACACCTATGATGGCGAACCACTCAAACCAAAGAACGATAATGATGATGGTGTATGAAGAGGAAGGACTATGCACGACAGGTTTCTGTACAAAGACGGATTGGGTAAAGGGTCGAGATGTAGGGTAATGTGAGCTAAAGGTCATGAAACAATGCCCAAATTTATCGGACGTTGGTTCCCAAGGAGCGACAAAACAGACGAACAAGACTTTTATACGGCAAGTATGTTGCTCCTGTTAAAACCCTGGTGCTTGATATCAGCCAATTTGCTTGGAACACATATTACTTGGGCGGACAGCTTCTCACATTTTATGCTCAGTGCATCCCCACAGACTAAAAATATCCTCACTAACATTCAATATTTTCATGAATGTTCGGACAGGGCGAAAAACCTGATAGATTATTCGATGCAGGGAGGCATTCTCACACAGTGCGAGGTTGATGTACAACAACAAGAACAAGTGGTAGAAGATGAGGAGGAGACAGAACTGACGGAGTGGGATGTCGAACACACCAAAGCTTCTTGTGTATCATCGCATCTCGAGAACTTCTGCATAGATGCCCTAGCAATCGCCGGCACCAGTGGAATTTTTCCAACTTTGCCTGTTGAAACCGTATATCGTCAAGGTGCACAAACGGCAATGATGGATGGATGAACTCACACAGTTTCTTCAATGGGATCAGGAATTGACAGCCATTGTCCGCACTCAAGATGAATGCATGTTACATCAATCGGTACCAAACCATCTTCCAACTCGGCCTGGTCAAAGTGTTTCAAAAGCAGTTCTAAGGGCAGACACTCCAAAAATTTCACCTTCAAAACGGCCCGAACTCGCAATCTTGAACGCAGAACAAAGAAGAGTGCATAACATTGTTGAAGACAACCTTCTTTGCCATCTTGCAGGTCGTAAACCTCCACAATTGCTGATGATCGTCCAAGGTCAAGGAGGCATGGGAAAATCTTTAGTGATTAAAACAATTTCCGACACATTTGCAGAACACAGTGCCAGTAGTGCTTTAGCTAAAACAGCAATGTCGGGTGTCGCAGCCAGCCTCATAGAAGGGCAAACATTGCACTCTTGGGCCGCGCTTGGCATCCGCGCTCCTAGTTCAAGCAATTGGCTATCGAATGCACTACCACTCACTGCCGCTAAACGCAAAAGAAATATACCTGGAGTCATAACTTTGATCATTGACGAATGTTCGATGCTTACCAAAGTAGTCTCAGCTTGCTTGGCCAAAGTTGTGGAGTACATTCGAGGTGCAAATGGCGAAGGTGATGCGACAAAGCCATTTGGAGGATTGAACGTCATTATGTTTGGCGACTTTCATCAATTCCCTCTGGTGTCAAATCCAACTGGTGCTTTGTACCATCCATCAGTGGCCTCAGGTTCACAACCACTTTGTCAAAACATTGGAAAACTGCTGTACGAGCAGTTCCAAACAGTTGTGATTTTGAAAGAGCAGAAAAGAGTCGTTGACAGAGTGTGGAAAGGCGTGTTAGACTGTTTGAGGGAAGGGGAGTGTACTGAAGAAGACTTGAAGGAAGTGCATAAACTCATAATCACTGAAGACAACAATGATAATGAAGAGTTTTCCTCTGAAAAATGGGATAACGCCGTACTGGTCACTTCTCGACATGTGGTTCGAGAAAAGTGGAACAATGCTGCTATTGCTTGTCATTGTGCTCATACCGGTAATCAATTGTATATCTGTCCAGCTGAAGATACGGAAGGTATAGCCCGTACGCCGTTGCCAATCAAAAGACGTGTCCTGGTCGCAGGCATGCAGACAAAACCTTGTGGAAATCTAGCAGATGAAGTTAAAATAGCAGTGGGAATGCGAGTCATGGTCACCCTGAACCTGTCAACCGACAAAGACTTGGCAAACGGCACCAGAGGCACGATTGAGGAAATCATATTGGACCCTCAAGAAAACTACATTGAGCTGGATGAGGACAGCGCCATCCGTTTGTCATACCCTCCGGCTCTGGTTTTGTTCAAACCTGATGTGGAGGTCACCTATCAATTCGACGGTCTGAGAAAAGGCCTTTTACCTATATGTCCATCGGAAAGGGGTTTCACTATTACTGATGCAAAGGGTCATACTTTCCGAGTCCACAGACGGCAGCTAGCCACCACCCCTGCTTATGCATTTACCGACTTCAAATCGCAAGGGCAAACACTTTTTATCCTGTTCATCAACATCGCTGCACCACCTGGGGGGTCACTGTTGAATTTCAATGTGTATGTTGCTTTATCACACGGACGAGGCCGCTCTTCTATAAGGCTTCTCTGAGATTTTGACGACACACTGTTCACAACCCATCCTTCAGAACATCTCCATTTGGAGGACATTCGACTGTGTCGATTGGACGCTGCTACTGCATTGCTATATCCATGAATCATCAAAAAATGAATAATATGTAGAATAAAGAACTTAGTGCTATTCAATGTGCATATATCAATTGAACCACACAACATGCCCTGCAAAACGATGAATTGTCAATGAGCAAATACCAGTCAGATGCCTTGAACACTTACTGCTTTGTTTGGTTCATTTCCAGTTATTTTAGATACTTTTGTAAGGACTTCTTTTATGAGTTTGGTGATATTGCATCATCATAAATTTCACGTTCTATCTATTACTACAGTACTCTTAACTTTGATGCGCGCTGAGGCGAAGTAGAAAGAAAAGCCTGTCGTTGAAGAGTGAGTGGCTTTATATAGCACTTGAAGTTTAGGGCCAGCTGGAATGACACCTTTCAGCCGGCCCTAAATAGCGAGCACTATATATACCAGCTGGCATTGATGTGTTCCCGTTTCTGCTTCCTTACTTCCTTGTTTCCTCATATGTTTCTGGGTAGACTCTAATTATGTAGTAGTGTAATTAGAATTTAGAAGTAATGATTTGACGCACCGAACTTCAATCATCGACATCAAGGGATGCCTCTCCTAAACAACGGCATCCTCTTTGTCAAAACTTGGTCAAAACTAAGTGCCTAAAGCACACAAGTCATTCACATTGATAATGTCTGAGACTCACTCCCCAAAAAAAAGACAGGTAGAAGTGAGTCGAATTACATTATATACATCGTGAACATTAACTCACTCATAGAACGCAGCTGGCATCGACCTTCATAGATTTAGAAGCTGTAGTCGACGTGGAAGAAGACGACAATGATCCTGACGAAGAAATGCTCCTGAGTGAATTTGCACCTCAGTTGACGATACTTATACCCCCTATAGATGATCTTATTGACAATGAGGAGCCGGACAACAACGAAACTGGAGCACAATGGAACTTGTTGCGTGAATTCGATTCACGAGGAGGAGATATCGATGCTGGATGGCAGAGTTTCATGGAACGCGCTCACATTCGATCAGTTGATGACAAAAGTCACAGCCTTCCTGATTATCAAGGCCCAAGGACTGATGACTATCGTCTTTACGAAATAACTTGTCCAGTAGGATTGGCTTGTAACATATCTGTTGATTTATTAACTAATCAGCCGCTGCAGATTGGGAAAGAAGAAACCACCATTTTCCAAATCCTTCAAGCATTTGTGAATTGGAGCACAGTGTCTCCTCCTGTGAGATCAGCCATTGCTCACAATTGCCATCCTGGATGAATTTTCATTGAAGCTGCCTCTTTCAATGCAGCCAATGCCGTGGCTCGGCAATTCGACGTTCTCAAGAAAAGCGACGTGAGGGTTTTGCCTCATGAAGAAGCTCACCTGTGTCTATCAAGCGAAATCTGATTTACACCATCCCCTGATTCCTGGATTAGAATCCGAAAGGGTCGATATCGAGGGGACATCGCTTACATTCGCCACGTCAATTCTAGGTCACTGCATATTGATGTGTTAGTCGTGCCTTGCGTTAACTATGATCAAGGCTGTAAATGAAAGCAGGGGATCCGGCCACATCAGCAGCTTCTCAATGCTCAAGACATTCAAAGAAAAGTTGGCCCTGGCAAAATAGAAAATCGGAATGGCCACTGGTATTTCCAAGGGGAGACCTACACTGGTTGTGGTTACTTCTTGATGTGCGACGTCGATACCGCCGTTTATTCACCAAAGCCTGGTTTCCCTACCGCAGCTGAATTGAACGCCTTCAAAGAATGCGAAGAAATACCAACTCATGTCTTAATTGCTACAGCGACACAAATTGCTTCACGCACCCTTCGTCCAGGCGACAGGATTCTGATTATTGCTGGTGATTGCATTGGATTATTGGGAGAAATTTGCACAATAACAGAAGACGAGGCAGAGGTGTACTTGCCAGACCAGGATTTACTCTATTCATTGCCCTTACAAGACATCCAACGTAACTTCATGTCAGGTGACAATGTGGAGGTTGTGGCAGGTATTCACAAAGGCCTAAAAGGTTTTGTCATGACATGCTGTGATCATGTTCTATCACTCTATGACCCGGATACCAAGATTGAGGTACACAACTCAACTCAGCTATACATTCTAACCTTTTAAATTCCTCCTTCAGGTCGAAGTCCTCAACTGGCAGACAGTGTTTCAGCCTACACCACCAATGTTCAGTGTCCTGTCTAATATTTCAAATAAAAAACCAACCACGTCATGGCTTCAGGTTAACAGTGGGCTGAATGGAGAAAGCCTATGTTCCTTGGAGCTTATCAATATGAAATATGATCCAAACCGGAGCTACCAGGGTCGGGAGGTCATGGTCATAAATGGAAACTTCAAAGGCTACTTGGGTCACATAACATCTACTTGCGCGGATGATAGTGTTATCATTGAATTACGCACAACTATGTGAAAGGTGCAGCTCAAATTGAGCGATCTCTCCTTGGTGTAAGCACACTCTATCTTTCTTTTCAAACAAATATCCTAAATTTGATATAGAATCGAGAACAGACCCCTACAACAAATCAAATCAGACATTGATGACAGCAAGCAAAGTGTGACCAGAATGGTAGTAATATCAGCAATGGATGTGCCGAAGACACCAATGCCAAATACAGAGGAAATTCCTGCAAGTCCATCTTGGGATCTGTTGTCAGAAATGCCGAATACCAACAGTAAATATATTTTGCAATTCATCAATCAGTAAATTATTGAGTCCGATATAGATGCAGCTTGCTATTGGCTAGCCGATGAACGTTTCAAAGGAATGTGCATCTGTTTGAAAATAGTGGATATTGATGTGCCTACAGAGTATATGGCTTACAAGAACAAGAATTTGGAATTCTTGGAGCCTAAAGGCAACACAGCTGTGGTCAGTTTTCTATGAGAATGGCAGCACATTCCAATGCAGTACCTGGCACCTGTCGCTCCCGACACGAAACATGTGTTGGTAACGGCCATCAGAGGCAACTGTATGGGAAAGGTTTTCAGAGTTTTGACATATAGCACACACAAATGCAAGCTGAGAGACATTAGCATACAACCTATCCACAAGAAAGACGATTTAATGATGGAGACTCAAAATCTTGTTGTAGTTCATCCTTCAAAGAAGTAGACTTCAAATAATTTGTACATTTACGCATTATCATACATTGCATCGACCTCTAGTCAATCTCTTGTACTCTGTATGGACAGTGAACATTGTAACAGTCATTGCCTATGCCCCATTGCAGATGTGTTTCTGCGAAAACATCGTATGAAAGGTGAGCCCTCCTTGACCATTCATACATTCCAACTCCATATGATAGATGCCATATCATGGGGCAGCCTCGGCCACATGGCCTGTTCCACAAACATGTCGACCAGTAGTATTCAATCAACCGACATTCCAGTTGGTCAATGTCATATGTTGTAGGTGATCCTTGGCATGAGATCAATATTCCATTGATGGTCATCCATGGGTAAAAACAATAGATTCGAAAAGGGGAAATTGTGTTCATTTGCAACATCAAATTGGAGGACAATAATGTCAACAACACAGATGAGCTTTGACTTTGGTGGATTTTGAGCTCCATTCCCTAATCATGGGTAAATAATGTCGATATTGTGAAGTGACTCGATACTTACGTTGTGCATCCTGACCCACAGAATGCTTTTCGTTGAATCTTCTCTGTCTGGATTGACCTCTCCAGTCTCTCTGTCTACGAAACCATGACTGTCGCACCATCCAACCCACTCAGTCATTGTGCCGGATGGTGTCATGATGTCGATATCTCCAGGGGGATGATCAATGAAAAAGTCAGGTTCTATGACGTCCAAAGCTACTGATCCCCCTATAAGTCCATGAACGCTCTCCAATATCTTGAATAACGAATCCATGACTCCGTCGTCCATGAAAGTGCGGATTACGCTCCTGACACGAGTGCTAACGACAGAGCAACAGCTTTCCACAAACACAGAGTTTATGTGACTGAGCTGAACAAGTTTCGAAAGGGATGGTTCATTGCTAGTAGCCTGCTCGATGATACAAGAGACTATGTCTGCTGGCAACTGCTCAGGTATTGACATTGTAACCAAAGGGAGCAAAGATGGCATGGTTTGTTATTATTCTTTCCCTTTCCGCATGTGATGACAATATATATATTAGGACACGCCGGAATGTGAACTTACCTTCACACCATCATGTCCTCAAATTATCTTGCGACCAGAAACAATGTGATAAAGAATCGCACCACCATAGTAAGCTTCAATCTGTCTATGTAGAAGTAGACTAAGCTTTGTGCAGTTCCACGCTCACACGTACTGGGGATTGCTGTACAGAACAGACTCTAACATGCCACAATTGGTGCCTGTCCCCGTCTACCTAGGAAAAACGAGTGCAAATAGCTTGGACGATTTGGACACGGATATCTGGATTCGCAGTGGTTCCTGCTTCACTCAATGCATCAACTTGGATGAAAATTGTTTACATGTAGGCTCCTCAAAGGGTGGTAGGCCATACCGTCTTTGTCCTCCTCTCACCATCTACTATTCCAAACATGTAAGTAATTTGTCACTTTTTTGTACATCCCTGATCCAACCTCTTCTAGCCACCTCTGCCCACATATGCCAGGCACTTCAATAGGGCAATCAAACATATTTCCGGTAATACAATCGACAAATGGTACAGTAACGTCTTAGTAGTATGTCACGGCAAACAAAGCGCCGTGGCAGGTGTTCAAATGAAGCATGTCTCTTACATTAACAAACACATCATTCGGTATGTATGCCGGTCCTCCATTTATGCATTAATAAAGTTCTTAAGCAGGTTGATAACCGATGGTACGCTTTCTCAAGACCCATAATAAACACTTCCTTCCCAGTTACGCAAATTTAGTTACCAGATTGTTATATTTACAAATTCACTTGTTCTTGAGCGCTAATCATGTCCAAGTGGATTGTCATTCATATTGCGCGAAAACACAAGAACTTCTTGTCTCGAGAAAGTGGTATGTTATGTTACTAGCTTGATTCAATAACACTTATAACCACAACCCTAGAAACTGTGTCAAATCATGTTGTATGCCTTCCAATCGCGACTTCTCTTTTTCCGCTTCACTTAACATGATAAAGACAACAGGTGTGGCGGCAAACCTGATTATGGGACAAACTATACATTCAAATGTCCAACAAACACCCCAAATTACTTCAGATAGTCATCTTCCAATGTGGAATGAACTAGATTAGGACTATTATGTATTCCACATGTAGTGTATTGTTTTACCCTTTTTCAATCTCCGACCGCGAAATAAATAGTGATTCTCAAGTTTCTGGTGTCGCAGCTCCCCACCTAACACTTCGTTTCCTATCAAGAAATTTTTGTAAGTACCACCATGCATGACCTGTTTGTATTCTTATTGAGAAGCCCACAGACAATGGCATTCAGTGGCCCTGCCGTACGCAACCGTTTGATCCATACCGCGCAGTATTGCGCGAGTCCAAACTGGAATTCCAGAGTAGGATGGGCCAACTCAAGATCTGGTCAAATTTTAGTCAATGCCAAAAGTGGAGATGAAATGTTTTGCATCATAGTGGGCACGGTCTCTGAAACACGATTCAAGATGGGGCCCGTTGGAAACTACAACCCCGAATTCAACAAGCTCAAGGATGCCAAATACACTTTCAGTTTGGACAAACCAACGAATCCTGATTTCAGACCCGACTGGGCCACCACTGTCAAAGCCTTAGAGGATGCTGAGAATATGATACAGAGTACCGAGGATCATCGACACTTCATCGAGAAAGTCAGCAATCTCAGGTCGCTGCGATTGAGCACTTGTGTTCTCCAAGAAAAGGTGTGGTTCAATTACAATTATCAACTCAATGATCTAACCGCAAATCACAGGATCCCAGAGTATCAGGTAAACACGTTTATGATTATTGTCACCTATATTGACATTTTTTATAGATGAAATTAAACTATCACAATGGCCTGTGCCGCCGGAGTATCGTGACGCTCTAGCTGACTTGGAAGACACACTAGTGTTCGCAAGTTCAGTTCAGTCCGGTTTTTTGCCCCCAAAACGCGCAACCGCGGACCGCAACCGGTCTAGGACTGACCCAGATATTGAGGGAACCGAACCGAACCACCTAGGACCGGTCTATTTCGGTCTATGGAGCCGGTTCAGACCGATCCAGACCGGTTTTTTTGCGTATAATTTATTATACCAATATAAACCATTTGTATCTTGACTATTATTACTCTGAAAAATAAACGGGTTATATGAAATAGTAAAGCATGTAAATACCCATTATTCTACCAATTTTGAATAGATTTAATGAAGATTTGACATAGCTATGACTGAAACCGAATTACATCTCGTAGAGACTCGGGTAAAATATGGATTTGGTTATATCTTTTTCAATTCTTAACCGTTTTTGATGAAACAAAAACCCAATAAAAGGTAATAAACGTGGTTACAAGGGTATGTAACGCACGTGACCGTTTAACCGGTTGCAACCGATCAAAACCGGTCTTTGAACGGTTTTAATATATTTTCGAAATGAGGCAACCGGCAACCGGACCAACCCCAAATTGGGGCAACTGCAACCGAAAAAAAGACCGGACCATGGTCCGGTTCAGTTCGGTCCACCGGTTTTTTGCGGTCCTATGGACTGAACCTTTAAACACTAAGACACACACACCGTTGCGCCACTCATGGCTTACAACGAAAAAGAGTCTCAAATTTTGCCTGAGGAATTGCCATCCATTCTCAAAGGGACTCTTGTCAAAGTAATCTTCACCCTCCGCCATTATCATATTAAGAACACTACACAAGACAACAATACATACACTGGAACAATCGAACAGATCATCATCTTAGAACGTGCACCTCCCAAGAAGATCAGTCCTTACCGCAAAGGAGGTGGACCGATTCGTGTCTGACCTTTGAACATTCCCTCTTGGGAAGAACAAGCAGCCGCAGTTCGTGCGTTCTCATGGTCAAGAGCTACCCTTCGCAATCTGCCTCCAGCCACGCAAACCGCTGGTTCCTCAGTCAATGTTCCTGCAAAAGGCAATCTAACAGCAAACGATGCCTCCCCATCTTTTCATAACGTCCAGGGACCTGAAGTTGAAGCTTCCGACGTTCCAGTTGCGGTTGCAGACAATCACATTACATCTTCCATTATTACCATTTCTCCAACTCCAGCCCTCGGTCAGATGACCCCACTTTCACCAACTACTTTACCTGCTGTGCCACCTTTGGCTGCGGCCTCGATGACATCAAGTGCGCCCCCCCCTGAGACCCACGATACATTGTCACCGACAAACAACCCTGTACCACCTTCAGGAACCCCAGAGACTCAGAACATATGGGCCTGCCAGTAGTGTTTGAAAGTTAGGTTAGTTAACCGGAAAATAACCGGAAAATAACCGGACCTAACCGCAACACTAACCTAACCGCGGTTAGGGTTAGTTGATTTCGAAAATGGAATAACCAGTTATTTTGCGGTTAACTAACCGTTAAATAACCGGTTATAACCGGTTATAACCAGCCCTATTATACACCTTCAAAACGCACTTGAGAACGTCGAAAACGCTTAAAATTTGACTAAGTTACAGTCAAATCTCTAAAATATCACTCAGATGTGTAGACTTTCAAGGATAATTGCATAAATATGTCAATTCTTCACCGATTTTAGCGTTCTTGGGCTCGTTTTAAAGCTAGAATATGCAGAAATAATATCTATTAAGATACATATGAGCATATTTGCCTTGTTATAACTGATTCTTTATTTTTCGGTCCTAACCGGTTAGTAACTGCAAATAACCGACCGTAACCGGTTAGTTGCGGTCCGGTTAGGTTATTTTAGGTTTCGGGACAAAGGCTAACCGGTCTCGGTCTCGGTTAGAGCCCCTGGGCACCCAATAACCGGACCTAACCGGACTTTCGAACACTACCTGCCAAACACTTATCATTCCTTCCTTAAAAGCTTTAGGGAAGTGAAAAGCGGATGAAACCATTGACGATGAAAGGCCAACAAAGAAATCCTCTAAGTAAGGTATGTTATCTTTAGTCTTGCGATCACGACGAATTGTTTCTGACCATATATCAGGAGAACGTCATATCATTGAATAATACATGCGGTCTCTCATGATCATGATTGTTATATCTCCATTTCGTCAGCAGCGGCTTTGGTCTATCCTTTTATGCATATCTCTCACCTGTTTAACAATTTCTTAAACTCCATGTTTATACGTGCCTAAAGAAACTTAGGCCTTTCTCCATATGTGTTGTTCTTTTGCCATGCCTCCCACGTTTCCTTTTCAGTACATCTTTATTGCTCTTCTGCACTTGCCTCAGGTTTACATATTGCATTCACGAGGTCATGTCCAATTCAATATGTGGCTAGTACCAGGAACTGCGTAATTGCCTGTATTAATATGACATACGACATTGATTGTAATCTTTGTAACAACATAGTCTCAGTATATTCACCACAAGATAAAGGACAAGGTAAATTTGAGCTCCAGTTTCTGATACCTGCGTTGAAATTTTTGGCATAACTACAAAAAACATATGCTTTCCAGCAATTAATCATATTCAAAGCTGACTGATTAATAGAATGAGTACTTCTCTTTCAAACAATAACCCATCGGATCGCCAAGTATTTCAAATGCTGGGCACCACTACTTATCATAACTTATAGTCAATTGCCTCATTGTAATCTAGTGAGTTCATAGCCCTCGTTTCAGAATCCATACTTATCACCTTTTAGCAATGGACTTCATACTTCGAGGAACGTTGGTCACCACTCGACAGTTTTCGCCTTCGTGCAAGGCGGCCAAAACTTATTTTTGCAATGCTGGGCTGTGCACATTTTGGAAAATGGACGCACTGATTTTTTCTTCGACCCGAGCCGCGACCTACTTCGTCAACATATGACCCCCGTCAACAGTGAGTACTTCATTTGAATCCCTTACTGAGATTGGACTCAATATCCCTATAGTCATCTTCCCAAACGGTTTCGTCGCACACACCGTGACCTTCGAAAGGGATGGGAGGATTATGATGGAGTAAAAAATCACTAAATAGTATAGATGTAAAAACTATGCTTTCCGTTGATCCAATTTACCCGCTGCCTGCTTCCCTCAATTTGTTGATTTTCTTCATGTCCGCATAGCATACATTGGCCGATAACTCTCGAATCCTCCCCAATGCGACCTTTTTCGATGGTAATGCTTCTGCCCACAGTGCGCTCATGGTTTTGCTGGACGCTTCAACCAACTAATTCTGCCAATTCAACTAGATTGGGTTGTCGATCATGAACACAAACTCATCAGGCGGCGAGCTAGCCCTACTTCTGACACAGGCCAATAGTGGAACTAGAATCTCATTGATGTGTTATCTGCACTACGGGACTAGTGCTTGGAAGTCCGGTTTTTTGCCTTTTTGGTCAGTTTTGCTGCTAGCATGTTGCCATTAAAATTCCCCAATGAATCTGGGGCACCAGAAAAAGAAATCTTTCCAGTCTTAGACCGGAAAAAAGACCGGACTGACCCTGAAATTTTGTGTTTGCAAACCCCAATTGTAGCAGGGAATTTTTATGGCAATGTTCTAGCTCAAAGAAAAGGTTGAAAAACCGGACTTCCAAGCACTATACAGGACCGTCACTGCCAAAAGTGCTTTGAACCACTTTTTGTTATCCAACGAACACTGAAACGACGTTGTGTGTTTAGTCAAAACCGGTCGTTGGGCTGGCGTCGTCACAGCATTCATCACGATAAGCGAGCTGGCCCCGTTCTAGCATTGGGTGGTGCCCAAAATATGTTTGTTCTTATGACGACCCTTTTCGTACTCTTCTTCCATTTTCCATGATCAATTTGTAGCCGTTGCTTGCGAATATACCCCTAGACACAGAGCAAATGAAATACATAATTTATTTATATCTATGTGTGCATAACCTAGCCCACTTAAAATACTCTGCGCTCAGTTGATCTCGATCCGGATTTAGCACCCGATCATTTTCAGTCACCATCATTCTTCGTCCAAACCCTTAATATTGAGTTGCCATCGTCTTGAGCCTCGAGCACAGTTGGAGGCAGTGGTATAAGTACATGAAGCTCTGCACCCCTCACCCAATGAAATGTTGCCTTAGTGAGATAAAGAAATTTGATCCTGGTCGTCTTGATGGCAGTGTGCATGCCGCCACCATTGATACCTCCAGGAGACGGAGCATCCAACAGCACAGAGACCGACATCCCTGGTTGCTGAGATACTCAAATTTACTTTAACCAAATCCCAACCAAATCCACTGAAATTCTGCGACTTATCCAATAAAAATATTAACTACATATATCAAAATAAACAAATAAATCCAACCCCAAGCAAGGTTTTTGTTGACATTGGAACAATGTCAAACTCTAGTTAGATAGAGGAAGGTTACATATGTGTCAGCTCAGCCGTGTGAAAAAAATAAAAGATTCAGGGGCTTGCTTCGCCATCCGAGTTGTGTGGCAGCTGTACATCACAGTTTTACAGATAAACTTATACTCTAGTTTAGGTCTACACAATATCAGAAGTACCTAGTGCATCGTGATGTTCAAGCAATGTTGCATGTGTTTACCGCCCAGTTTCTGTACTCTAGAATAATTGCAAAAACCAGAATAAAAAATCCAAATTTTTGCTCGTATTATTATATATGCTATCAGTCCCCAGCTAATTCTCAGTTTTTTATGGAGGAGGAGCGGTATCCATTCAGTTATAGCGCGTTTAGGAAAATCCCTGATACCGATTTACATGTTTAAATTTGTAGTTGTTTGTCCAGGCCTTTCACCCTTAGTCAATGATTGCTCGCTGCACTCATAATTAGCCAAAGAATATCGCCTCTCCTGAGTGAACTTCGCTATCTGCAATCTGCAGATGTCTGACATGTCACTATCAACTGAAGAACATCGCCTCTCAGTCAAGCTGTTTGCTGCAGTCCCGGCTCTGCTGCACCTTGCTGAGATCACTCGCGGACCTGCCACAGTCTCGAATGTCTCATCCATGCATGGCAGTCTCGACCTCAAGGAGGGCTGCCTCATAACAAAGTCCATGAAGTACACACACCAGCTTGCTTATATGGTCAACGTAGTGCACTCTGGGGATTCAGAGCCAATTGTAAGTCAAAGGCAAGTCAAAGGTTTCAACTTTCAAGAAATCGCACCGTAGGTGCTGAAGCTCTTCTCATTACAGGAGACTCTCCTTGAACTCAACATGAAGGTCATACTGTATGCCGATTTCACCCTCGACGACACATGTAACCTCACTCTCCATAAGTCTGAGGGTCGTGCACTGGCAAGACTCATCTGACTTCGAACAGTCGAAATATTTGTCCACACGTCACTAGATCAATACACTTTCATTGCATTGTCGCCGTCGTTGTCAACTGTCAATGGGCTTATCAAGATGGTGAAATCCGACAATGACCGGCGTCAACTGGAAATGGATCAAGAGGGCTTAGAAGGCGGATGTTCGCTCAATGTGCACATATATGCTATCACGGTTTCTCTCTACAAGGTTCCTGATCTTTTCTCTTAGAGTAGTTCTGTGTCTCCGGCTTCACCAATCCAGAATATGAGCTAGTTTCTCTCCATCCAGAGCATTTCCTGCCTCGTGGCTCCGTCCTTCCCGTTTACGACCCTGCTACTGGAACTTATAAGAATTATGTTCCATCACGCAACTGACACCTCCGCGAGTCGATTAGTGTTTGAAAGTCCGGTTCGGTCCGGTTTTTTGATGCCCAGGGGCGTTAACCGTAACCGTAACCGGTCTGCATTTTCCCCAGAAGTCAAAAGACCAGACCGGACCGCAAAAAGACCGCAGACCGCGGTTTTTTGCGGTCTATAGACCGGTTTCGGTCTGCATCGGTTTTAACTGGTTTATGACCGGTCTTTAGGCCAATATTTTTAAATTATTAATCGGTAAATTTATTAACATTTTTAATAGCTTCAAAACGAGCCCAAGAACGTTAAATTCCGTTAGGAATTGGTGCTTCTATAAAATAAGTCTGGTACATCTATTATTCCCCAAAGTAATTTACATTTTAATTCATATCTCTCTCGTTTTTTTACCAAATCATACGTTCTTGGGTGCGTTTTAAAGGGTATTTAAGGGGCTACAAAAGACCGGTCCAAACCGGTCAAAACCGGTTCACGTTAACCGGTCTTTTTGCGGTCTTTACATTTCAAAAATAAAAGACCGTAACCGCAGGTCCGGTCTTTTGCGGTCTTGGTCCGGTCTGGTTACGGTCTTTTTCCAGTCACGAGACCGGACTTCCAAACACTAGAGTCGATTGAGCCTAACAGTGCTCGCTTACCACCCTTCTGCCATGACTTTCAGAACTGCCGCATCAGGGAAAAGCTCTCGTCGCTTTAAACGCCGACATCAAATTTCGATGCTACTTTAAAATGATTCAACAGAACCCTCCTACAACCACCCTTCCAGATGACGTTCTCGAGCTTATGGGCCGCGTCGTAGAGCTTGTCGACCTCCTCTATTGGGTGCCTGTGCCAACGAAGGTCTCAATGGGGTGCACGATACAAGCTGAAAAGGCGCCCCTGAAGCCAGGAAGGGCTGGAAGATCTTCCCAACTGCAGTACACTGAGGCAGCGTCTGATGAAGAAGGCAGGATGGAGGGCTCGCCCACTCCAAGTAAAGTTTGTAAAATGTCAAAACGCCATAGGCGGTTTGCCTGGCCAGCCGATGAGGATTCGGAGATGCGGAAAGCCTATGGAACTGCATTGATGTGTGGACATGGTAACCCCTTCTCTTCTGTTTGATCTGCGAATACTAAAGCTTGTATTTTTCTCCCTAGACATTGATTACGATCCAGCCTTGTTCGAGGATGCCTTCCCGATCGATGATCGTGCGTATTTTTTCTGAGCTTCAACAAACCACTCACTATTGTATCTACTAAGCGGCACATTTATATTCTGACAATGCAGCCATGGAGACGTGGAACCAAGGCGTTACAGAGGGTCTGAGCGAATAGGCGACCATTGTACCACAGGGGGTACCTTTTTCCTGCTGTAATTTATCTTCCTCGCTTTTGTACACCTCGTTCTAAGTACTGTGTGACCATTTGCAAATCCTCGGGCATCTAATCTGGCCAGCCGTTGTCTCCAATTCCCAGATTATATCCACAACACAGCGGCTCAGCCATAAGAGCACTTTCATGAACGCTTTTCCCACTTATGAAAGCGGTTGAAAAGTGTTTGAACACCTTGACCTAGGTCTTAGCTTTATCTTAGCTTTTAAAGGGTTCAAACACTTTCATGCTTTCATAGCTTTGAAAAGCGCCCAAAGTGTGAAAAATGAGATTTGCATTTTTCCTGATGGGAGCGCAACAAACTGTTCCTGCCCCTAAAGCCACACACTGCGAACGTCGGATGCAGCAAACGGCACTGACGACGAACTTTTCGTGGACCAAAAAATCTTTCCCCGGGGGGAACGTCTCCGGCGATAAATGACACTGGTGGGAACCACCTAGGCACGGTAAACGTCATGGTGCAGCAAGACGGACGATCCGGAAACGCCTCATGCGATATAAGTACGTCCAGCGGGACAAAAATTTGCACAAGGTCGCCGCCTGCAAAACATGCAGCATATGGTCCATTTTTTACGCAGCGGGTAGCACTGGCTACCTACAAAGAGGCCCCTGTAATTCAAGTCACGGAACAATATGAACCTATATACGAGCCTACAAATGTTTACGCCTACCCATAGCCAGTAATATAACCACTTTGGGGATTTTCTTGTTGCCTGGCATCCCTTCAAGAAAGCGTACTACCATGCCTAAATCAATTGAAAAACTTGGAAGGTCTCGGGATTTTCCCCAGATCTCCTTTGATACTTGTACACCATTCATCGATGGCATCGATGCAACAATTTTGTGGTGAACTAGTCCCATACAGACTATCAACACGTTTTGGCGTTTTTAGTATGGAATCGATGTTTGCAAGAGTGTGAACACCTGGTCCAAGCTGTGTGGCGATTTCCTGCCAAAGGCGGGGCCAGTCAGTGCATGGATCCCTATAGACGGTTTTCCCCGAATTGCTTTTCCGCACGATTTCGGGACTGTCATGCGAAAGTGCTTTCGAGAATGCTGCTGCATGTGCTTTGCGCCACTCTTCGTAGTATTCAAGCTGTCAACAGGAGATTAGGAGGTCGCAGACCAATTTGGTATGATAAGACGTACCCAAGGCATGATTAAATGTTGTGGTAATAATGACAGGACATCAAGAAGAGGTATCCGAATTACCGAAGGGGCTACGTCGCACAGCAGCGGGATGTAGTCATGCCTGGCTGCATACCGCATAATTTCTGCTGGGTGCTTGTGTTGCGCCATGCTTTATGTGTTCAGAATTCAAATGATCGAGATTGTAAGAATGGGAGGGACAGCTATTGAGATATACGCACCTCATGCGGAGATAGCAAACGGTCATTGCCGCGAATACCTCATATTTCTCTGCAGCCTCCGCAAGAGAGGCAAGGAGCGCGAACTCAATATCATCAAGCAGAGGCTGTCGGCGTGGGTAGATGTACTGAAACAGGAGTTCAAGAGTGGGTGAGTCTTCCGAGAGCGGAACCACTTCAGAGACGGACGTGGCCAAATCAGCAGGGGAGAGTCCGGCAGTGTTAACTTCTAGATTTTTACGGTGAATCTTGAAAACGACATTGTCAGAGGAACGGAATGCAATCTCGGCATCTTCAGCATTGACTGAGGGCGATAAGGTGATCATTCAGATTGTAAATGGTAGATTATCACTTACAGATCTTATTCATAGTTAAGGCTTGAGCAGCGTCACTATCATCAGACATGGGGAGTTTCAAACCGAAATTGGCGGGACTAAAAATCAGAAAGAGCGAACACTACTGGGACACTGAGGAAACAAGTTGAGAACGACAACATGGAGCATGATGCAAAACTGGCTTCAATATCCGGCCCTAAATTCAATGCGCCACTGTGACGGGATAACTCAAGGATAAATTCAAATAAGACGCAAACACCTCATAAAAAATTCCATAACGTCGCCGCCTGCAAAGCATGCATCATCTGGTCCAAATCTGGTCCATTTTTACGCAGCGGGTAGCAGCTACCTACAAAGGTCCCAGAAACTCAAAAAAACCGAGGTCACGGAACGACCGACTATGCCATGATAAAAGATTCTAACACGGGTTCGTCTGCCTTCAAAAGAGCGTCTACCATACCCAAATCAATTAAAAAACTTGACAGGACTCCGAATTTTCCTCAGATCTCCTTTGATACTTGTGCGCCATTGATCGACGGCATCAATGCAACAATCTTTTGGCGAAGTACTCCCGCTGAACGGATTATCAACACGTTTTGGCGTTTTTAGTACGGAATCGATGTTTGCAAGAGTGTGAACACCTGATCCAAGCTGTGTGGTGATTTCCTGCCAAATGTGGGGCCAGTCAGTGCATTGATCCGACCAGACGCTGTGCCCCGATTTTCTTGTCAGCTTGATTTCACTTTTATGCGAAACTGCTTTCGGGAATGCCGCTGCATGTACTTTGCGCCATTCTTCGTAGTAACTAATCTATCAACAGGAGATTAAAAGTTCGCAGGCCGTATTATTGGCATTATTGGACATACCCAAGGCACCATTAAATGTTGTGGTAAAAAAGACAGGACATCAAGAAGGGGCATCCGGATCACCAAAGGGGCTACGTCGCACAGCAGCAGCTTGTAGTCATGCCTGGCTGCATACCGCATAATCTCTTCTGGGTGCTCGCGTTTCGCCGCGCTTTAGGTGTTCAGATTTCAGAAAATCGAGTTGCAATAATGGGAGTCATGCTTGTTACGGCTATTGAAATATACGCACCTCATCCGAATATAGCAAACGGTCATCGCCGCGAACACCTCATATTTCTCTGCAGCCTCCGCAAGAGAGGCAAGGAGCGCGAATTCAATATCATCAAGTAAAGGCTGTCGGCGTGGGTAGATGTATTGAAACAGGAGCTCAAGGGTGGGTGCGTCTTCTGAAAGCGGAACCAGTTCAGAGACGGACGTGGTCAGGTCAGCGGGGGAGAGTCCGACAGAGTTAACTTCCAGATTTTTACGGTGGATCTTGAAAATTGCGTTGTCTGAGGAACGGAATGCAATCTCGGCGTCTTCAGCGTTGACTGTTGAAGGTGATAAGGCAATAATTCAAAAAGGTAGGTTGTCGCTTACAGATCTTATTCACAAGTAATTGGGCAGCGTCACTAGTATCATTAGCCATGGGGAATTTCAAACCGAAATCGGCGGGACCAAAAATCACAAAGAGCGAGACACTAATAATGAAACAAGTTGAGCTCAAATATTATTATTATCCTGCCCTAATGCGCCCCTATTCTGTCAGGTCTGATTCCGAGTCTGGGCCGTGCACTCCGTTCTATTATTTTCATTTACATGACCGTATATATAGAGTATAGTTGTTCAACCTTCCTCAAAGGATGCTCATATATCTTCCACATCATTCCCCAAGCCTTGATGGAAGACAGCTGGTGCGTTGGACAATCATTTTCCATTTTTGCCACCGAGTGGGTGACTTTTGTCCTAGTAGATTGGTTTCCTCATCCCCGAAACGAGATTCGGAAAAAATAGCTATGACGCTTGGTCACATCTTAGGTATTCACGGACGATACCTAGCCTTAGGCGGTATGCACACCTCGCGAACTCTTTGAATTCTCCGAAGCGGACGGCTTTCAACTTGAAAATACAATTCCGGGATTTATCAGGTCAAAATATATTGTGAACCAAATCCGATACCTCATGCCTTGGCGCTGGACAGCTTGACACGTACGGTAATAACAGTGTTAATGCAGCTTAGTGCTGAAAAGTCCTTTTTACTGTGGGCCGTCGTTTCTTGAATGGCCATTACTGAACCAGATTTAATTTTGAAACACTAAATCCAGGTCATCGATGCGTTCACACCAGACAGGCAGACACCAGGTGTATTTTTCATCGTTCAAGTCACCCCAGAGCCCACGGTTGAAGAAGTTCGGTTGACGAAATTCTCGCTCTGGACACACCAAAGCGTCTGTCCTCTCTGACCATCTGCTCATCTAGTTCTGCAGCTCTCTCCCCTTCCTCCTGTTGGGCCGCTTCTGTTTCGCCCCACCTGTGTGATTCTCCGCTTCTCCCCGCCTCTCCTCCGTCGGGCCCGAGTCCTCCACTGCCAGTGCTTGCATCACCAAGGCAAGTTTCTAAAATACATCTTCATCAGCGGCGGTAGTGAATAGCAAGAACAACGGACTACCTCCTCGTGGATTGACTTCGGAACGATCTTAAGGTTTTTGGGAGAGTTGATTATAGCTTTCATCTCCTTCAACATTTCCGCAGGAAGTTGCCTGAAAAAAAAAAATGAATCGAAAGGAAGGTTCGGTGGGGAGATGAGATGCTCGCACTCTGCAGTAGTGTACCCATTTTGTTTGAGTACATGGATTGCGACCAATGGATCAAAAGCGAAGTCTGGAACGGAGATTTAGCAAAGGATGCTGAGTGTAGACAATAGAACTTGACTAACCAACTGTGTAGCCGTCAGGAATGGTACCGGTTGCCCTTACGCTCGCAGGTACGGGGACCTCTTCGACGCCTTCGCCGTCTGGTGTGATTTTGTACATGATCGATTGAGTTGCAGCGACCTTGACATGGTCAGGCGAAATGAAATGCTCTCGAGTGAGTAACGTAGGAATTGGTGACGATGATTCCATGAAGCGAATGGATCTAATGATTGGATTCGAATGTCGAAGTAGTGGCAAGTGCGAGGGCCTGGAATAGCTACAGATCTTTGAGGCTCTTCTATGCTGTTCGAGTCTCAAACTGTGATTTTAGAGTGGTAAACCCGTCGGCAGTAGTCAGGAGGTGCGTCAGAGGCGCCGGTGCTATTTTGACGGTGTTCGGAACTCACTTGGTTACTTCAGCTGACAGTGCCAGGCAGATGAGCGGTGCGAGGATTGGGTGAAAGGTGCACTGGGTACAGAATCTGTTCCAAATCTGTTCTATATCAAGCCCGCTTAAACTTGAGTGTGGTGGAGGCTTGTCAAGACCAGTAAATTGTGGGAAAGCCTTTGTGATGATTCACAGGATGCTATGATCTCTGCGTAGCCACTTTAGTGTTCTTCAAGTTTACAATGATTCAAGTACGCTGTCAATATCATTGAGCTATGTGTTGATGTAGTATACATAGTGATATGTGATAAACTAGATGGGTGAAAGCGCTTCGCGCTTTAAGTTCCCGACCCGTCCAACGGAGCTGGCAAGGTAAATGAGACGAGCTGCGAAACCCAAATTGTAGAAGTCTGACGACGCGGCGAGTGAGTCTCATTACCCAAGTGCTAGGAAGAGGACTGCTTGGTTTGAATTATGGTAACGACAACCTTGTAATATGGTTGTGAGGGCATTATGAACTGCGAGAATGCGTGATGAACGTCAGGGCTTGCCTGAATGAAGGGTGTTAGAATTTAGGCATGCTTCCGTAGGTATCGAAAGAAGGCGTCACTGCCCATGACTTTCACGGCTTCCATGGGTACGCCGCGGGAGAAGGAGAAGAGCGTTGCGCCAATTCCCTTCCGTGAGTGGTAGGTGGCGATGGGCAAAGAAGTTTGTTGGGTTGTTGATGGGATGGTGATCACCTAAAGCTGCATAAGAGTCTGTCGGGGCTGTATCGCCCTCGACTGGGGCTGCTTTGGTCTGAGGGATGGTGCAGAACTGCCCTCTTCGTCTGAAGGTCGACAGGAGTACAGTCAAGCACAGTCAAGTACAGTACATTTTGATAATGGGCGTCTTTGATTCTGAGTGGAAATTGTTAGTGTGGAGTATAGGCAACCAAGGCGCGGTACAGACTCGGTTGAGTGTGTCGCATGTAGGCGGACACAGCCTGAGCGACAACGGGATTGTACTTGCGTGTTGTGATGATGGACGACTCGGAGCCTTTGTTCCTGCGCGCCCATGGTCTTCTACATTACCAAACTAGCTAGTTATAGCGTGAATATGTTGAGTGATAGGCTGAAAAGATCCCAGATTTAATACGCCAGGCTTCGTCGCCAGCCGATAAGCAATTGGGTCATCTCTTGGATTGAACGTGGAGAGCAAGCCTGCCTCATTCCATCACGTTGCGGAGTCAGTAGAATACATTACGAAGCAGCTGAAATTGGTTTCTCCGACTCACCCCGGTTGGTTTCGACGCAGTCATTCGCGGTGGTCATTTTGAGGAAATGAGGTGATGCTTCAAAAATAGATTTTGCGTCCCGTTGACGGAGATAAGATGCGCATCAAATCTAGGCTCTTCTAGACCACCCTCAAACCTAGATGGGCCCAGACACGGGCCAGACAATGCGTTTATGCTAGTGGTGCTCATAGTCCGCTTCTAAGAAAAGAGTCAAAAGTATCATTATAAGCAAACCGTGGGACAACCAACGCCTTTGAATTGGAGCAAGGGACCGAGAATAACCGTTACCCGTACGTCCAGACCCACAACATGGACTCTCAAGCACAATCCCAATACCCCTCAGACGGGCCTACCGCTTCACGACATAACCACACGGGTACGGGTCATAACCCCTTTCAATATAACAACAACCACAATCATAATCATCTTCCCCTGACGTTTTCCGCATCTCCTTCTGCGGGGTACGCGAGTTCACCCACATCGGTGTTTTCTTCTGGGGTACACCAACAGCAGCAGCCGGGACAGTGGGGCCATACTACGCATCGTTCGGGTGCTACCGCTATGGACGAAGTGTTACAGCCACCGCACCACCCACAAAGCACTTCGAAAAGCTTGAAGCGGGATTCAATGTCCCAGCCTAACAACAATACGAAAGCGGAGTCGTCGTCGACGAATGGACATGGACATCATGCAAGTGACGATCCGATGCCTTCTACGAGTGATTTTGTGAAAAAGTTGTACAAGTGCGTTTTTTTTTTGCCGTGTGGATGGATGGGCGCTTACTTGGGATTGGGGGGGTGTATAGGATGTTGGAAGACCCGACGTTTCAGGAGGTTGTTTCGTGGGGACCTGCGGGGGATTGTTTTGTCGTCAAGGTGTGTTAACCTGCGTATATGCGTGCTTGTATGCGTGTATGCTGATGGATGGATGTGTGGTAGGATATGAACGAGTTCACGAAATCGATACTCCCCCGGATGTTCAAGCACTCCAACTTTGCGTCTTTTGTACGACAGTTGAATAAATACGACTTTCACAAGGTCAAGAATACGGATGATAATCAGTTTGGTGAACATGTACGTTTCCTCCCCCGCCCCTCTATGAAGAATCCTCATCACCGTGATAAATAGAGCTGGACGTTCCGCCACCCAGATTTCCACGCAGACAGACGCGACGCACTTGAAAACATAAAACGCAAAGTCCCCGCACAAAGGAAATCCACCTCCTCCTCGCACCCACCACCACCTCCCACCATCACCTCCTCCTCCTCTCACCCACCTCCCTCCTCCTCATCTCTCGTCTCATCCCCCACCTCCTCCCACCACCCCCCCTCCGCTTCCGTCGACTTCCTCCAAGCGGAGATCAGAAGACTCAAAAACGACGGGGAGGAGCTCAGGACGAGGCTGAGGAGCCTTGAGAGGAATTATGAGAATGTTTTGGTGGAAATGGTGGGGTTTCAGAGGGGGATGGCGCAGCAGGATGGGTTGATGCAGAGTTTGATTGCGTATTTTTTGGGGAATGAGAGTGGTGAGTAGTACTTTCTTTTTGTTTTTGGATTCGTTTTTTCGGACGTTTTTTTGTTTTTCCTTCTTTTGGGGTTGGAGTTGGGTGGAGTTTTTTTTGGGGTGTGGAGTTTTGGGACGTGTTCTTGAAATGGTCTTTGGGGTTGTTCTTTTGCTTTTTGCTTTGTGGCACCTTCAGATTCATATCGTCATTTCCATCATCGCGTCTCATATTCTTTCGTGTGCCCAGGTGTCTCCTTGCCGTAGTCTTTTCTGCGCATATACTTACCTTCCCCACCACTCCGCCGCTGCTGTCTCGATTCCTTCATCGTACCATACCTCTTCCCCCCTCTTCAGCCTCTAATTTTTTTTGGGCTCGCGTCTTTCACGCATTCATTTCTCGACTCTACCATCTCATTCGGTTCATTGCTTCTTGTTACATTCATTCATTCGCATTTGCATCTTCATTTGTTTCCTATTGTCATCGTAATCTCTGCGCAATATCATATCACTAACTTTACGCTTCTTTTTTTCTTTCCATGTGCCCTCCTCAAATCAACCAAAATGCGGATAATACGCTCTATGAAACTCATATTCACGCCGTGGATCATATTCCCCCATTTCCTTGGGAATAACGACCAAATAATATGCGCATATACTCGCATTTTTAAAACCTCAAATATCTTTACCCCACATACAGGCAAACTAAAATCCGCCCTCCCAGGACCACCAGCAGACCTCAACCCCTTCCTGCCCCCTCAATTCGCACAACGCATCATGGCAGGTGCCGGGGGCGCAGATTTAGTCGGGAGGGCGACGTTGATGCAGATGAGCGAGTTGAGTAGGCGGGCCGGGGGTTGGAACGCGGCGGGTGATGCGAGGGCGGATGCGTTGGCGAGGATTGAGGAGTTGCATAGGGAGAGGGTTGGGTTGGGGGAGTGGGGTGGTTCGAGTGCTGGTAGTCAGCAGCAACAACAGCATCAGCAACAGCAGCAGCAACAACAGCAGCAACAGAGGAGACGAACGAGTATGCCTGAACCTATGGGCCCTCCTCCTCCTCCGCCCACCAACACAAGCACATCGTCTTCCTCCTACTCGGGCTGGCCGCTCTCCTCTGTCCCCATGTCTGTATCTGATGGGAACGGGAGCGGGGCAGTCTCAGAAGCGTCATCGCACGAGGGACTGCAAGTGTATACCGTCGGTCACCTCATGCCCCGGGATATGGATCCCGCCTTTTCCGGAAAAGCCGCTGCGGGGGATGGGGGGTGGACGTTTGATGCGGGTGGGATGGGGGGTGTTGCTCCACCACCACCACCACAACAACAGCAGCAGAGGCAACAGGAAGAAGGGGAATATATGCCGACAAATGGGGAAGAAGAAGTCGTCCGTCCGTCGCCTCAAAACCCCTCTTCCTCCTCCTCCCCCATCCCTGCTGCGTCTTCCTCATCACCACAGTCACAGCGGACCCTCCGCGTGCGCCGGTCGACGTTCGTACCCGGGTGGGCTGTACCACCCAGGGTGTTACTTGTGGATGATGATGCTGTTACGAGGACGCTGAGTAAGAAGTTCTTGCAGGTTTTCGGGTGTACGACGGATATTGCTGTTGATGGTGTTGGGGCGGTGACGAAGATGAATTTGGAAAAGTATGATTTGGTGTTGATGGTTGGTTGTTTTTTCATTTCTTCTTCCCCTCTCCTTGTATGCTTCCTTAAATCTTTCTGCTTCTTTTGAATCCCGACTTCCCCAGAATCATCGCTGACGTTTTTTTGTTTTTCAAGGACATCGTGATGCCCAAGTTAGACGGGGTAGCTGCTACCTCGCTCATTCGGAAATTCGACCAGGGGACTCCGATCATTTCGATGACGAGTAATTCAAAACCGAATGAGATTATGACTTATTATAACCACGGTATGTCCCCTAACACTTATGAGCAGCAAAAAAAAGTTGATCTTGATTCGAAAAAGGCATGAACGATATCCTGCCAAAACCATTCACAAAAGAAGGGTTGCTCGATATGCTCGAGGTACGTCGGTGTCGTCTTCTTCAAAACCCACCTTCTGACCCCCCTATGTGCACAAACAGAAACACCTCATGCACCTCAAAGTAATCCAACAAATGTCACGCATCCCAAGACCAATGGGCGCTCTTCCCGACACGACGACGAACTACGATCAAGCTTTAACTCTTGCCAATCCCTCTTCCTCCTCTGCCTCCCCCTCCTCCACTTCCGCTACCGCCACCTCTTCAGGAGATAACAACAACCCCGGCTGGGTATTCAACCTCGGAGTCGGAGGAGAAGGTGACGAAGGCCGGATTAACCCGTTGGCTGCTATGGGGTTGTCGGATGAGAGTTATCAGACGATGGTGCAGAATTTGATTAGTGCAGAGAGTTTTGTGGAGATGGGTGGGTTGGCGGGGGGAGGTGGTGGGGGAGGTGAGGGATTGAAGAGGGCGTTTGTTGAGGAGGAGGGTGGGGATGGGGATGTTGGGAGTGAGGATGGGAGGGGGGGCAAGAGGAGTCGGTTTGAGGTTGTTGAGTGATTGTGGTCATGAACGGGGAGGTTTGTTTGTGGGGAGGGACCCTGGAGGTGCTTGATGTCTTCGATTGATTGCTACGTATTCGTTCGTGCTCTTGTTATTGCTTTTTTTTCTTTTTTGGCTTCGGTGCCCCACCTACTATCCAAGATTTTATTTAGCTCCTCAACAAATGTAACATTAGATATCAAAATTCCTATCGTACATCCGAAAAGTGTACAATATTATGTATGTATGTGACTTACTAGTCCGAGCAGTGTTTTTCAGGTGAGTGGTTCCAACCACAACGAAACCGCGGACTTTCCGAGTTCCAACATTATTATAAAACAGCTCCCCTCCAAGGTTGTGTCCATGCGCAGGAACGATGTCGGATGCGTATAGCGTTTCTCGATTTATTTATCTTTGTTTCGGCTGCCAGTGTGAAGCTGACCATCATCTGCATGACTTACCATCGGCCACCAAGACGTTTTTGGAGCGATAACAAGAGGGAATCTACGTTTTTCGGGGAAGTATTGTACGGGGTGGCATTGCTTCTTGGGTATCACTACCCTTCGTACTCAGGAGTCAAGATTCACGATTCACGATTTAGCTGACATCGTTGTCATGATCAGGGGGGCTTTACCTGTCATTGGTGTGTAGTACGAGCTGTCCTTTTGGAAGTGATGATAGCTAATTGTTAGGAAACTGTGAAAGCGGCCACGGACCTCCTAGACATGCGGGGGAGGGAGTAGTCAAGCTTATTCTACTAGTCGACCGAGAAGTATCGCTGTGTGCGTCCTTGAGCTTTGGATTCATCACCCTTCTTCTTTTTTAAAATGCACTGAACATGCGTGTTTTCGTGTAGAGGTTAAATTCTCCCTGGGGGGATGCGTGCCAGGACTGGCATGCCGTATTCTCAGAGGTGGAGGAATTGGAGTCGGATCGGTGAGTAGGATTGTTACTTAGTCTATCGACTTCAAGCTGAAGGGCTGACATCTCTAGCTGATGTATGCCGGGATGGGCGTCGAAGCGTCGAGCGCGCGGCTATAAAGTGCTTCAATCTGCTGAATCCAAATTTCTATGTGACCTGGTACTGGACAAGGACGGGAACTTGAAATATGCTTCTCACCTCCGAGGGTAGTAATGGCACCCTCTTGCGCACATCCACGTCCGTGGTCTATGCTATCAACTACGGTCGTCGAGTTAATTCTCTTGATGATGAGTTTGTCGTTACTCATCTGTACGTTTGTTTTTGGGTTTTGATGTTTAATCTTATTCATCTCTACTAGGCTTTTTCGTATAATACACTTCATTAGGTATGAATCTTATTCGGTTAGAAATTTAATGCCAACTTAACTGATAAGTATGTACTCACAGCGTCTCGTAATGTTATCCTGTATTTGTGGTGTTTCGACGGAACATTTTATTGATGACGAAATAGGGTTCCGTGCAAGTTCGTCGTAGAATCCGTACGTCTGTCCCTAGCCATCCTGTATTGACACTCAACCAATACCCCCCGGACAGTTTCCCATCCTCCTCTATCTTTCAGTAAGCCCATAGCCAAACTCGTACAACCCCTTATACTTAGCGCCCGTACCCGGCGCCCAGCGAACTCTCCAACGGTTTCGCCGTGAACCCGAAATCCAGCGCGAAAAAGACACCAAGATCTACAGGTCTCTTATGAATCGTGTTCGAGACCAACTAGACGCTGGTGCCGCCCAGCCCTCCATTGCGAAACGGGGTCTGGAAAAACACGTCGCTTTTGAAGTAAGTGATTTGGAGACGGCTTATGCCCTCTCGGCGCCGTTCTCTGCTGGGGCCAGGACAATTTCCAATCGCTCCGCTAGGGATTCTCCACAGTGTAATCTCCGATGACGTCTACGAGGATATGTTCATCCTCAAAGGGGGTACTGTAATTTCCAACATCCAGTACGTTCTTTGCAAAATGTCCTTTTTCCGATCTTATTGACGGATTGGGCCCCACTTTCAAGATGAAACGGTTAGGACTTTACAATCAATGATCGTTGCTCGTGTCTGATTCTGATCAGGTCTTCCCGGAGCCCAATGTCTTTCGCCCAGAACGGTTTATTGACACAAATTATGGCAATCAATTTCGCAACTCGACATTCCCACTCGTCTTTGGCAGTGCACCTCTCCAGGTCTGTCGCTCAAAATTCATTGACCATCCTCACAATTTTATTACCTCAATGAACGCTTAACTCTTGTTAGAACTGTATGGGCTTTCAACGTCCTACTGCCCATTGATTCTTCGACCAGCAAACCTAATTCACTGTCTGCAGACGATTTTGTTGTGGGTCCGGACATTCGTCCTCGACCATTTGAGTATCCCATGTCGTTGAGGAATGATAGCGTGCGGGCTTTAATTTTATAGCCAAGCGAAGGCGGAGAATACACCCTCCGTATGATTTTCATAAATATCTTCTTGAAATTTCTGTCTGAATATGGATCATGAGATATAAACTACAGTATGGAAGCCCGATGAAATCTCTATGCTATTGTTTTTGAATCCACAAGTAAACGGCTTGCTATTCCTATCACCAAAAGGGTTCGTTAGTCTCGTTCCCGACGTTATAGGGCAGGATCAAGCGCTGTCCAGGAGGGAGATAAGATCCCATCAGCGGACTTTAAAGTCGGAGGCAAAAAAATGAGAAAATTCACGCGCAAGATCCTGCCCTATAACGTCTGGTGCATTTTGATAGGAAGGGGTAGGCTCGTGTGACAGGCTCGTAACACACCTCATCCTCAAGAAGTCCTGCATCCCAAATCATCTCTACAACTTTCATGTCAGCTCCAAATTTATTTCTGAGATTTATAGCATGCTTTATCATCAATAAAGTATAAAATAACTGAGCTCTACACCTTAGCTTCATTGTGAGCAAATAATCATAGTTGAAGGAGAGTACAAGCCTTCTGAAAGGTTAGTGGTGCAGGAAACAAACTCAGTCTTTCAAAAGTAGCTTGCAAAAATAAAAGCTAATATTCTCTTCAATCCTATGTACAAATCAATGACAAGGGACAGCATTTTGCACTTCACAGGACCCAGTTTTGTGCATTGGATAAGGCAAAAGATGTTATCTACTTGTGCAACATCCCTACAGTCCAAAGCAGGAAACTTGCACATCCTCAGTTCCATAAGGCCAAAACATATAGTCTACATGGTTTCCAAACCATTAGGCAGGTCCACACCAGTCTCAGAAATTTATTAGTAAAATATGTGGTTGTGTGATCAGCATTTGATTTTGACCAAGTAGCATGCCTCTTCAAGAGAAAAAAAATAAACAACTGTTCAGATCCAATCAAGGTAGTGTAATAAAGTCATTTTCAGAAAGAACTTTGAAGTTGGTGGTATTATTTCGTCGCCTGAGTAGGGGGAGGAATGGTGTGAACAAAAGTGACCACCGTGACGTTGTCACACGAGCCTACCCCTACTGATCAAATTGCACCAGATGTAGTAGAGAGGTCCTGTGTTCGTGTTTCGTTCGCTTTTTTTGCCTCCGACTTTAAACTCCGCGGACCGCCGGACCGGACCTCTCTACACATCTGGAGCCGAGATTAAGGGTTCGTTAGAACGCGCATACTAGTAGCTGATGGGGGGGAAAAAGAGCTATTACTTAACACTCAACCTCAAAACTATCTAAAACCCAATCCGCTCCTGCTTTTAATAGACCGACGCACCCCGCAACCCCTGGCACTATGCCAATTGCTACAACGAACAAAGAGAGGAGACCTTTCCCCCCGAATGCCACCACGCCTTCCAGCTTTGATGGGGTTTCAGGTGTTGCATCCGGGTCTGATTTACCATCCCCAAACGCATCTTTCCAGAACGATTCTTTCCAGAAGCACTGAATGATGTAGACAGCCAGGACGGTCCACCAAATCGCGATAACAATTCCGAGGACTCCAAGAAGACCAATTCCGACGCGGATGGATACATCGTAGACAACTTTGGAGACTTAGTATTGTGAGTGAAACTTTCTGAATTCAAAGCGGGGGTTTGCTAACGTACTGGGTCGACGATCCTTCACGTTTAGCTTGAAATTATCTTGCGCTTCGACTCCAGACTCCGTGAGCAGCGGATTGTATACGTCCATGGTGGGGGTCGTGGTGAGACAGTGGTCAACATTTCGCTTGTTTCAGAGAAGAGGAGTCTACATCTCTGGATGCCGGGCCGCGAAACTCGGCATGACCAGATACAAACAACTTGAATGCAGAGGACGAAGTTAACGATGAGGCGGCCAATTGTCTCCTTGGAACAACTGGTGTTGGTATTGGAACAACTTCGTATTATTATTATCAAGATCAGAACTTGACTTTCCTGCGTTATATTCCCAACTGGCCCTCTGCAAGAATCATGGCGAGATCTATCCCTTTTGCGCGGCAATGTCATATTGAAGATGGGGATGGAAGTAGCAATGCAGTAGTTGTAAGCTTCGGACAGCGCTTCAGAATTTATGGAACTGGGTAATGTGGTCCTTCTCATCTTTGGCGAGGAACATGAGAGGGTCGGAAGGGTTATAGGGTGTGTCCACCTCGATGAATATATCTGTTTGGTCCGGAAACCGGCCTACGTAGCTTCCCCACGGGCACTTGAATCACCTTGTACGACCGCCCGATTTTTTGAGCCCAGATCGTCAACGAGCTTTTGTCTCGTAATGAGCGTCTTCTCTCGCCGCCAATGATGGCCTTCAGCTGTCGGAGCAACTACATAGGCCAATATGGTTGACTGCTGCGAGGATTGGGCTAGAAGGCACTGCGAGTTCATTGAAAGTGAGTCACCCCCGTGGCCTGACAGGTTCTTGCCAGCAGGTTAGTCTTGCTGCCCACCGCGCAGAGCTAGGGGTCATGGAGTGCGGAGACGAAATTCATGGGGTGGGGCACCCGGAGGCAAGGGCTGGAGGGTTTCAGAGCAATGACGACGTTCAGGATTGTGTCCAATCGTAAACATTCGCACTCCAAGTTGCCGAATACGTCAGAGGGAATCAGCAAGAGCTGGCGAAAAGAGGCCGACATGTTTTGGGAGTACTGGTGTTTTGAGAAACTTGCTGGCTCGTCGTTTGGATTTGACGGTAAACACGGAATTCATGGATGACTTCGCAGTTGTCGAGGGCTTGGAAATCATTCGCCGTCGCTCTGCCAGTGACAAGTTCCAACATTCCTATGTTAGGTCTGAACAAATGGAAGGATCCCCTTGGTCATGAATCGTCAGTTTGTGCTGGCAGTAATGGGCTGAGGTTTGTCACTCACTTGTGGGATAGATGGTTGGGGAGTTGAAACCATCTCTCTCAACCGTGTCATAAGCGGCTGACCACAGGTTCACGCTAGGTCATGCAAGCACATACAAAAAGGAGCGAAACAGGGATGCGGGGATAGAGAACTTGAAAGACGGCATGGATCGCAGCGAAAGTACGTTTGTTATTGGTTTGTCACCGCGCAAATTTTCTCTCGTCATAACACTCGCAAACTCTCTTCGCCCTACAAATTGTCCAGACCGCTGCCGAGGCAACTGACCTTCTAGCTTCAATGGGTGGGAATACAGCCTCTCGGATGAACTAGTTGGCAGACCAGAATCAGGACGAAAGTTTGGGAGACATGGGCCAATGAGTTCCTTCAAGTTGATCCTCCTCATGGCATCGCATGGCGACGGTGGCAAGACTTGAATCCTATGACGGGCCCCCATTTACGATATCCCAGGTCTCCGTCATGCAGTTCTCGATTTGTGTCAGCCTCTTCTGACCGGTGTAGACAGCGCCCGCAGCCTGGTGGGGAATTATCGATTATCAATCATGCCTGGGATCCACCACTCGGGATGGGCAGTGACCGCGAAGGACGACTGTAACCTCTTCGGCACCTTTTTTTGCTGAGGACCAGCTGATCATTACAATTCGTGGTGTGTTTTTTATCCCCATGCAATGTCTGTAACAAGATTTATCTTTGGGGATGTGATTTATCGCTGGCATGCAGCCATTCGTCACATCAACAGCACCTCCCCTGCTAGCGAGGGCGAGCTTTAAACGAGCGACAGTGGTGAGGCTACGTGGCTTCAAGGCGATAGCCATCTGCTTCATTGTATTCTTTGGCGACCTATGGCAGACGGTGAGTGGGAAAAATATTCATTTGTTTGTTATTTAGAATATGACGAACTGATCTCAGGCTGTAGGTCATAAGGAAGTCATCTATTGAGTCTCTTCAGACGTCTCTTCGTTTGTGCGATGCGAGATACCCGTGATGAACCTTGCTTTCTGGTGACTAAAACATCTGCATGACGGTACAGTCGCGGACCACATGGGTCAGGTTGCGGTGACTTTCTTCAAGCTGGTTTGCCCCCCGCCCAAACCTTCGATCCCTTGCAAACCAGCGGACTTCCTGGCCGATTTAACGTGTTCTTCCTTTCATTCACAAGACTTGGCTCAAATTTCTATCGGCATTATGAGTTCACAGTGACGGAGGGGCTGTATATTTCCCTTTACCTTGATATGTTCCCCTATCTGCGTTGTCTTCCTCGAGCGCCTTCCGCTTCGTTCTTGAGTATTCGCTTCTCAGATGCTTGCTCTCAATGGTGTCCCCGTAGACTTCCTGCGCTTTGCTTTTCGTCGTCCATGACCTTCCCGAACCTCCATTCCGAGGTCTACGTTTCATAAAGCGGCCTCATATATCTTCCCAGCTCCGAATTCTGTGTGCACGATTTGCCAGGTCTTCGTCTTCTTGGTCTTACCGTGTCTTCCTTTCGACAGCTGATCATGTAGAAGCGTTACTTTTGTGTCTCGTTCGTTTCAGCTCTGCAAGTAGAAGCGTTCGAAGCGAGGATGCGAGTTATCGCCTCTTGCCTAAGCGTCTTGCGCGGTTGTGGGCGTACAGTTCTTCTCCATCGATGAGGTTCATAAGTTTTGAGTCTGTACCTGAGGCCTGAATCGTTACGCCATGCGACTGATGAGTTATCATCTTACCACTCTGGGCATGTGACTGGCTATGGGACATGGCTACGGGCTCTGAAAAATCATCTGTGGCTAAGATCTCCTAGCGAGACATGGTGGAAGGGTCAAGGATATTTGGAAGCTTTGTGCGATAGGCGGAGTGGAGCTTAAAGTGAGTCTTGGCAATGTTAGAAGATAGACATGGGATTAATGCCAGGAATGGTGATATTGTTAGATCACCCAGGTCCCCGTGTTGGGGCTTCCAGGCCGCCTGTAGAAGGATCGCTGCCGCTCCCAACTCTCACGGCGTTTGGTTGGGAATTCTATGTCTTCGCGGGCCGTTGACCTAACAGTCATTGGTCGGCTATATCTACTTCCTCTGTCGTGAAAAGATCTCTAGCGGAGCTCCGACTCAGGTTCGTATCTATTTTCCCTTCCCCTTCTCCTCTCTGACAAGATATCCGCTCAAAGAACAATACCAGGAACGTACACTGGAGAAGACACCCCAGCACTTTGCTGCCACGTAACTCTGCTTTCAGCAACATTTTAGCGCGGGGATGAACAGCAGGGTGAATTGCATGAGCAGATGTGAGACGTTCTTTCCCCGGTCTTCGCGAGTCAGGAAAACTGTACTCACGCTTGCACAGGATCTAGTATAGGGTTCACCCTGATGGCCGTTCGATGTTACGAATTTATCCCTTCAAAATTGCGCCCAAATACTGGTACACTGCGGCTTCGGCTGAGACCCCTGGTTTTTACAAAGAGTCCGTTTACTAGAAAAATAAAAAATGCTACCCAATTCTTTGATGCTTATTCACCCGAATCACATCTCCATCATCTTCTCCACCCCCTTCATCTGGCTGAAATCCTCGTTTTGTCATTGACAAAACGTTTTGCATGACGCGTGAATCGGATCGGCGTGCTGCCTTGATCTCACGGAGAATCTTTTTCAGCCCGCTGTGACTCTCTTTTACCATTTGTTGGACTCGATGATCTGATTCTTTCAGATAGTTTGAAGAGAGGATGTCATCGAGCTTATCGACCTCGCAGTCGATGCGTAACTGTAAGGACAACGTATTCCTCTCCTCTGTCAAGAGGTCTTCCTGCAGCTCTGCGAGAGGCTCAAGCGTTCGGCGAATTTGAAAAATTGACAACGTACTTTGGATCCTGCCTTGTAGTTGCGCAGTTTGTTGCTCATGCATCTCCTTCTTGGCATACCGTGCGTCAATGTTTCGACGTAGGGCATTCAGCTCATGGCGCAGCTGTGATACCTCTTCCATAGCTCTCTGCTTTGCCTTGCGCTCCTTCATCAGCGTCTCCCGCTCCTTCGTCAGTGTCTCCTGCTCCTTCATCAGCGTCTCCCACTCTGTCGTCGACCTCTCGTTGGCACTCCCACCCACCTCTCTTCCAACGTTTCGACCGTGCTGCTGGCTTGATGTAGAGACCTCGGCTTGTGTCGCGCCCGAGCGGTTGAAACCTTCAAGCGTAGATTGATGTGACGGCGGGGCTTTGACCAGGGAGCAGGACATTTTTTGCCTTGTGCAGCGGTCGCAACTCTTGCGAGTGGCGGTCGTACTCTGGCATTGGGCACCGCTAGAAGTGCAGCGGGAACATGCTAACTTCTGTATCTGTAATTCAGTATTGATCCTTTACAAATGAAAGCAGGAACTTACCTCTTTCATTTAAACGAGGACGCTTCCTGGGTTGTTGACCAAGAGGAACACCGAATTAGTATTGGTACAGGGTGGCATGGATTCCCAACAAAGGGGTACAGGGTCGCAATAGAATGTTCTTTGTGGTGCCACTCAATGATTCAGTGAGATACCCTCAGTCGTTATTATCAAAAAAAATGAGAGGGAAAGCAATTACTTGTCCAAAAGGACCGTCCATGTGGCTCATCGTTCGAACAAAAACTGAAAAGGTAGGATTTCTTCAGAAGGCAGCAGAAGGGCAAAGAGTGAAAGCAGATAACATGTGCAAATAGTACGTTGCAGATGACGTAAGGTCAGATAAGAGGCGCATCGGGCTCTTGTCACCACTTCGCGGAGTGGCAAATTCAAGCTTCACCCAAAACCACATTCCAAGTTTGCGCACTGCATCAGGTTGAGCGACATCACAAGACTGTACACCCAACTCAAGGCTTATCGGATTCACCTCGAATATCTGATTATCGCGATAATAATAAATAGGCCTGGAAGGAAAAACTTCCGTTCAAATAGGAAGGAAGTATGTACCAAAGATACTACGCACCCAATCTACTCAATCAAATTTACGCAACGCGCGCAGCCTTAGCGCCCTTCGTAGGCCCTTCTTCGTCCTCCTCGTCCACACTTATTTCCCGCTTCGTTATAGGCAGGATCCTTTGAATGATATTTGATCGTGGAGGTCGTGCCGCCTTGCACTCGCGCACGATTTGCCGCAGACCGCGGTGGCTTTCTTCAAGCATCAATCGAACCTTCTGATCGGAGTCCTTCAAGTGCTCAGAAGCCAGAAGTTCTTCTAGTTTGTCGACCTCGGCGTCGACGCGTAATTGGCAAAACAGCATATTTTTATCTTCAATGGAGGCAAGATTTTCTTCCAGTTCTGTCAAATAAAAGATTGTGAGTGGTCGCGAGGCCCTGGTATTTACGAAGTTGAATTGACCTTTGATTTCTTTATCCTTGATCTTCGTGGTTTTCTCATAAGCCGATTTCTGGACCGCCAAGTCCCTTTGTAACCTCTCTACGTCGACACGTAGGTTCGACACCCCAGCTTCTGCACTTATCCTCTTTTGGTATTCATGCGTAATCTCGACGCGCAGCCGGTATAAATCTCTCTCAGCTGCTTCCCTGGCATCCTCCGCCTTCTTCTCCTTCTCACAACTCCGGCGGTACCACCTCTCCAGCGTCCTGATCGTAGCTAGTCCTTCATCCCGCTCCGAATTAGCCTTCTCGACGAGTGCTCTTAATTCTGAAATGTTGTCGATGGGATCTTGAGCGGGTTGTACGACGCCTGACTCAAATTCTGATGGGCGCGCATCGTTTTCCGGTGTCACTGGATCAGGTTGACGCAGATCGGAGGGGTCGCATGGCTCCACCTGTAATAGTCAGACGCACCTGTTCGTTTACAAAAATCGCTCAAACCCACCTTGGCTTCCACCGGACTCTCGACGATGTTGGGGCTACTCTCATGTGGGTTCCATTGGCTCTGACTCTTACCTGGAGTCGGAAATAATTCTGCAAAAACCTTCTCCGCCTCCGCTACAGCCTCTTCCCGTGTCGCCTCTTTTTCCTTCCTATCAATTAATTTCGTGCATTCGCCCTTCCCCCTGTGCTTTGTCAATGTAACAAGAGATCTCTTGCTCGTCAGAGGAAGGTGTTGGTAGCATAGATCACAACAAATTAATTCTCGATCCGTTCCCCTTTCTTGAAATATCTGGAGGAGTATAGGTTCCGACCCCTCGTCGACTTGGAACTGTAGATGTTCGATGGGTAACTTTGGGATGGCATCGTATGTCTTGTGTGCGCGAGGCATAATAAAGAGACAGATCAAGTTGGTCACTGGGTGGCAGGCGGGTCAGAAGATTCATGGGGTATATTTAAAGGAAAGCGATGTCGAAGGAAAATGCCGAGACGACGTGACAGAGTGGGAACGGGGTGATCAGGCAGGCGGTGCTTTGAGAAGCGTCCCACACAGTCAAAGAGTGTTCTTTCCTCATTCGGTTGTTCCTGATAACACCTGACCAGAGATACGCCGCTTTATGACCATTCCCTGAGTTGTCCAAGCGACAACACACCGACGATGATTGGCCTGTACGTTATCCTAGCTCTCAGGTCTCGGTTAATTTCCGAAGGTTTTGTTGCACCCTGCATTTCATCTAATTGGTGACCCTATGGATAATAAGTCATCATACAAAAGAAATTTATTCAGACGATTTAATGTATACAAATTTTATTTTACACTGCAGCCAAAGTATTCTTTGTCGGGAACGAAAATCTTTGGGGCGCGGAAGTTGAGAGGAAGGGGAAAACTCTGAAATGTGGGGGCATTGGGGCAAGGGTTCACGGAATGTCGTAAAATCTAATCGTGCACTTCGTCGCTGAGCTTCTGGTGTGTTACCCGCAAGCCCGGGCCCTCACCATCATGAATTAACGAGTTGAAGATTGCAACAACTCCTGTCAGTAGCAACCAAAGTCGGACACTGAGCACAAAAACCCCAACTTTGGATTGTAATCAATCGATTGCAATTTTAGGCTAATTGGCAGCACCCATGGTACATACAAATGTTGTGAAACGTCTGGTCGAAAACGTCCTGATTTTCGTGCCAGAACCCTGGCGAAGAAAGTTGAACGAATTGTGGACGGACGTTGTAAGATTACTCTAATTTTTATCACTGTATAGCGAATAAATCGCATTGTCCTGCACACTTTTTTATTACATACGAGCCAAAATAATCCTAGTCTGCATCTAGACGTTTCTTTCCAGAAGAGTTGAGGCGTTGACGTTTCGGCGTCACCAACTTGTCATCCGCTATCTTCGGCATCGCACACAACAAGCGCAAATATGTAATGATCCGTTGATACTAATAGGCTGCCGCCTTCCGTACATCATTGCTTCGCGGCTAGTGGCGAAAATGATTTTTGTCGATGTTGCCCGTCGCTACTCACCATCAAGCGTTCAATGACACAGCCGGGTCAACGACACAAAACACTCTTGTTGCATCAGTTTTTCTCAAACTCATAGAAGATATTCAAGCACATACTACAGTCATCCACCCCTTAATGATACGCCACCCCTATTTGATACACTTTTGACTAGCCAATATCTCGCTCAATACTAGACCGATTTTTACGAAACAAGTTGTAACAAGTAGTACAAACTCATATCTACCACTGTACATAATTTGGATGCAATTGAGGCAGAATTGGCAAAGCTGTGGAGCATACAAAATGGATTGTTTTTCGGAAATAGCTAAATACAGTCACACCCCTCAATGATACACCCATAATCTTAATTTTTCTTTGTGAAATGTGGGTCAAACATTCTGAAATTTGGTACAGTGATAGAAGGGAATTTATCTGAGATTTTCATGTAGTTTTTGTAGAGAAAGGTTGTGCTCAAATCTGTTGAAGCTAATTTCTCATTTTGGGTGTATCATTAGCAGGTGGATGACTGTAAGTACGCTGAGTACATTCCTGGTTTTGTTGGAGTTCAAGTTTTGAGAGCTCCATTCATTGGGTTTCATGCGGGTTGATGAATTCTATATATTTGTGGTCCGCAGCCACAGCACAATGCAAGGAACACTCGTAGCATTTATCTAAGGAGATAGGGTTTGTAAGGCCTATGAGTTGCCTATGAGAGGGCGAAAGAGGTGAAACGGCATTGAGCGTTCTTATGTGACGAGTTTTGTGTCACACCGGATTACGTCAGGCACAAACTTAAAAAAAGGCTCAACCTCTGCTCAATCTCTGCTCGGAAACTCCAACGAGAAAGAAATACCAAGGATGGCCTCCTCATCCGTGTCGCCCTCTATCGTCATGAACAAGACAAGACAGTCAATGGAAAGCACCTCAGCCTGCGGAAAGTCTGCCTCGTTTGAGGGACGTGCGCTCGAGGTAGGCTGGTGCTACTTCTCCTCATGACTGGCGTCTTTTTGGCGATCCCGTGGCAACACGGCCCGTACCATACACATACACAGGGACCCCGGCCGGGCACGGACCTCCTTTCCTGTAGCGATCAGAGTATTTTGACAACTCTCTCAATCGGTACCATTAAGATCAACGTGAACGCGGGTCAACTCATCCATGACAAGGCCCAGCCCATTCCACCCAGTGGGCGCATATGAACTCGGGTGATCGGCTTCCGGCGGAGTGGCGGGACGATTAACAGTGAGAGCCTGTCATCTGTTAGGACCTTCTCTCTTTGTTCACAGAAAAGTTACATCACTGATTATTAGTAGACCGCAGCATAGAGGAATCCGAGATGCAAAAAATTGTGGTGTCATGGATTCCAACGTAAAGATATAATTATCTTTTTCCCACTGGCCGCCTTTGGATCATGTCATCGATATCGCCTTCCAGCCGCGTATGTTTTCTTATGCAGCTGCTTTCCACCGGAGACAGTACTAATACGGCCCTGTCCGCGACCTGACTAGACTCATTCGGATCCATGCGTAGGACGATTGGTTCCAATCAATCCAGCCCCCGTTGATATCGCTCGTTGCACATCTCCGCGTTTTATTACTCAAAAATCTCTTGACGCACCATTTCCCCAGGGAGATTACACGCCCAGACTTTGATGCCTCCCTGCTTGCCCGCATCGCATATCCCGACTGCTAGGTCATCGCGACGTAGCCGTTTCAGCATGGGCCATGCTAGCAGGAGCCAGCCATGCTCGTCACCGTCAATGGCTACAACGGAGTGCGGCCACCACATGCATACCTCACATCCCGGAACACATCGAGTCTTCACCACCTTCAAGCCATTTCCCCCGTACCTTGGACACGCGTCAGTTTACGTTATTCTGAATATTCAGCGCAAACTTTACTGTTAGCGCTGGGAATAGATTAAGATATGATATGGTGGAGTTTTGCGAACCCACTCTGGCGCCGGCTTAATACGGTTCACGCCGAGATTGAGGTTTGGACTGTCGGCGAGAAGCCTCTAAAAGGATATCGGGCATGGGCACTGCCGGCTGCAATCGTCGATCTCCTACGAGACTGTCGGAGTTGCTGGTTTATGAATTTTCACTCTTCTGCTTCCAGTCAAACGGAAGGTGATGGGGCGAAGTCTTACTCCCCCCCTTTCTCGCACTTGATTAAAACTATCTCACCCTCCTATAATTTCCACCGAAATAGATCACTGGGACATATGGTTCCCCATCTTGCGAAGGTAGTCCCTTTGCCCTGAGCTGTCTACACCGACTTGGAAGCAAGTTCGGAACCAAATTAATTGGTCCGTGGTCCAGACAACCCTGGGGCCAGCTGGGGCCTCGTCTCTCGGTCGGAAAGATAAAATGGACGATCTTGGCGTCTTATGAATGTCTCCTTGCACTCATAAAAAACTCATCATTACTCGATTCCGCTCTGATTTTTCGGAGTAATCTGCTTCATTTCGATCCGCTCAGCCCCATTTTGATATGCTTGTGAGCAGAAAATATTCTCCTCGTTGATGAGACCTCCTGAGGGCTATGGTGGGCGTTACGGCGCAATCCGTCACAAAGTGTTGTCATCAGATGGTCTTAGGAACAAATGGCTGTTTCTCCGTCTTCCTCTTTCCTACGTCGTCCTCTCGCTCTCTTCCGCAGCCATCTCGCAACGCCTGCGGGTCGGCCCAACAGCCTACAACAGGATCCTCAGCCCGAGGCTCTTCTTTTAATACTCTTGAAGTCGATTACTTTCACTTCCCCAACTCCTTGTGGTTCAAATTGAGACCACAGGCACAAATGCTCGTCCGACTTGGAGACTCCAATAGATGAGCTAACCTTATACCTGGTGGGAGAAGGACATGGTTTTGTGATGGTCGCCGTTGTCGTTTTCCCTCTGCTCCGCTAGCGTTTAAAGCTGCCAGTGGTTTTATAATTAAGGTGAATCGGCCTCCCTGTGAATCCTATCTTCCTTCCATTTACTGACCTTGTGCCAAGAGTTGATAACGTCCTTGGTTACCGTCGTTGTATTTCCGATAGGACAGGCCTCCAGTAAGATGGCGCAGAGGGCCAGGTTGGCTTGGTTTTTTTTTACGTTAGGCTCACCGTATTTTCTGCATTATCAGGAACAATGGCAAAGTGGAGGGGTGTTCTCAATGAAAAACAACTTGGGATCGCTATGGCAGACAATATCTACATCGGCGTTCTGCACATTTCGGGCAAATGATTGGCGACTGAGTTGGCACATGGCACACGCGAGATCTGGCGTCCAGTCAACTCCTTCCCACTTTCAGCACTGTCCCAGGCTTAAACGACGGGATCACCTTGATCACATTCGTCACCGCCAAGTTGGGCATCCTCTGAGTCTGGCTGCAGAGGAAAGAATGATATGATGTCAGCCGCACCTTCTCCCCATTCATCACAAAAAAAAATTATTTACAACGTTTCAAGATTACGCCATTAGCCCTGCCCATTTTGACGTTCACTGCGTCAACGCCTACGCCGAGGTCCTTCATAAATCTGGATGGGCCTCGTGGTCTCCGGCGCGTCTTTGGGTGCTCAATGATTCTCGTAGACGTCTCGGGCAACTTGTGTCACCGTTCCATGCTCAAACTACGCCGCGACGGCCATGGCCAAAAAAACCTTCATGCGGTCACGATCAGGCAGCCGCACTTTCAAGTAATTCAGTGCATTTCCAGGCGCCCAGGAGCTTGTAGGTTTCCTGGTGTGGTGTCGTGATGATCGGCCCTCTTATGGAGCAGTTAATACTTCTTTTTTCAGCGATTGCGCCGATGCCGCTTGTATTTCGTTAAAATGGGGAGCTGCGGCGCGTTTTGAAATGGCTACGGGGAATTGGATACAGGATTCGGCTACATGGAATTTCTACTTTCGTCCGGGCGCCTTCTTTTCCGTAGGTTTTGATGTTTTCCTTCCTTCCTCCCCCTCTTATTCGTTTCCATCAGGTTGTTCGCTCTCTTTGGGATAAAGACATCTTTTTGATAGATACGATATCTCGATATTGATATAAAACTGCTCCAAATTACTGCCAGCGTTGATGCGAAACTGAGCGTTGCTAAGGTTGGCACTCGTCTCTGAAAGAATGGAAGATGCTAGTACAAGGCGTTAGGATAGCGGTCGCCGTGAAAATCAACCTTCAATCTACCAAATTCTTGAATAAGCCCGGACAATTGCAGTTCTATGTTCAAGTTCTATACACGCAGGTGAAGGTTGAAATTTCGGAACTTCATCCCGTCACGGGAGAAGAACTGTGCCCCTTGAGGAAGTTTACCCTGGTCTCGACAATCATCTTCGTATACGTCGACAGACGTTCAATCACCGAAATTCTTATTGTTTTGGAATAACTGACGGATGTCGAGTCCCGAAAGCTCTGGCAGTTGAGGGAGAGTTCCGGAAAAATCGTCTGAATCAATACCGAAACCTGGTGATCTCATACGTGTGATTCGTGGCCATCCTTCGGTCGGGGTCTGAACAGGTGACTCGAGAGGCGCCATAAGTTCCAATGACGCCTTTTGGGTGAGATTATTATAAGCAGAAAGCCGCCCCAAGATTGGAAGTTCGAGGAGAAAATGCGTCGGCGTCTTCAGCTTGCCAAATTGAAATAACTTTTCAATGGTTCTCGGCTTGCAAAGCAACCTTCAATATTCCCGGTTCCTTTCGTATGTCTTGTGTTCCGATAATTGAATGGACAGTGGGTATTCTCTGGAGCGCGCAAGGCAAATCCTGAGGAGTTTGCACGCTTGCCTGATCCATCGCTTGGTTGATTGTTTTTCGCAAAAGCCAAGTGTAACGAATAACCGCGCCGTTTCTCTCCACAGTTTACGGATGTAGGCAAGCTGCCAGGAAAAACCTGAAGTCGCCGAGATGGTGACACAGTCAGGACTCAGGTGAAACTAGAGGCGAAACGATCGAGAAGATCTCTAGCAAGACATCGGTCGGAGGTCAATGACCACTGGAAGGTGAAAAAATCTGTTTCTGCAGTGCAAGAAAAGACTTGATCGCTTGACGTTAACTTTTCGGGCACGGTTTTGCTTTAGTTAGTGACAAGTTATGCCGCCGGACAATCTCCTCGTTCAGCCACTCCAGTTCCAAATTCGCGTGGGCGATGTCTTTCTGGATAGCTTCAACGTCACCTTCTTATGCACTGGCAAGGAAGGGAAGTTTGAAAGACCCAATTCTTCGTCGGTCGTACGGTGGTCGTAGGCGAACCTGGTGTAGAGTCACGTGATGTACTCAATCCCAACCGTCCTTTGTAAACACAAATCCTTTCCTCAACTCATCTTTCTTAGAAGTGGCGATATTACGCCTTCGGCGGCCAGGTGTTTGGTCGTTCAAGAATCCTGCAGTCATTTTCGTTGTCTACCTCTCAGTGGTCAGGTTTTATGTGAGGGCTACACTTGAACCTTGCCACTGGTGAAAGAGATGACTTTGAGATGACTCGGGGTTGGCGCGGTGGTCGTTGGCTGGCGATGGATCCACCGGGGCTTGTAGCAACCTGCTTCGTTTTCACGCCGCTTATATCCGTCCTTTTGCACGGGAAAGCCGAAAAGCCTGGGGCAAAAACGGGCCATGAAAAGCATTGGTTGCTCGAAAAGCTGGAAAAGCTTCATGTCTTGGAGAAACCCAGAATTGCCCTGATTTCGCCATCCCTCATGATACTGACGCGACCTATCGTGATGTTCAAGGAGTCTCCATCCACGTGTAAGCATTGTAATTACCACTTTGGCAAGCTGACTCACTTCTCCCGCAAATCTCCTCCTCGTTTACAGTTGCCTTTCTATCCTGCTTTTCGCCCTCCCCTCCCCCCACAGGGACATTCGAGGCTTCAACGGCGGCGTTTTCCCTCAGCATCATGCTGGGCCTTCTACAGCCTTGTCCCTAGTTTCCGTGTAGGAGGAACTCTGCAACGAAGCGACAACAAACGGCACATCTCCAAAACAAGTCTTTCCTATAAAGGCAGATTCCTTGTACGTTCTCTCCCTATCTGTCATTCGTCGTCAAGCCCGATCTCATTCATGAAATCCTAGTGCCATACCTAGAACCCATGTTCCCCTTCATGAGTGTCCACGCCCAGGTAGACTGAATGGCCGTTCAATGGCGAACCCCACCATCCGTTTCACCTAGCTCGACCATTGATGAGTGGTATAAGGCTACCCTGGTCCAGCTATGGAGGCCAAGACCCCCACGAGGCTGGAGATTGGAGCGGTCAAGGATGAACCCAGTCACTATAACTTGCGTTCCGCGGCCGACTACGTTTCAGATCTCGACTTTGTTTCGAAATACCACCGGTACTACCAATCCTTGTAGGATCCCGTCGTCTCAGGCAGCAGGAACATAACTTATGCAATAACGATACGGGCATACTAACGAGAGGCGTGGTATGATGTCAAGAGCCATAGGAGCAAGAAAAAGTAGTACATTTGGTCCGAAGTATAGATAGCAAGAAGTACGAAATATATTGATTACAAGAAACGAAAGCAACCCATCACCCCCGCAAGAATCAGAGTTCAAGGTATAAATAAGCGCGAGCTGGATGCGAAACTGACCCATCTATACACCCCCCACCCTCATCGCAAGGCCCTTGATGTCTATGACACACGTTGGACCTTTGACCTTCGCCCATCTCCATCCACTTCTACCACCTCGCCCCCATACTCCTCAAGCTCTCTCTTTTTGGCAAAGAACGGCTTCTGATCTATAGAAGAACCCAGGATCCGACGAGCCTTGCAAGCCTCGACGACCCTCTCCAGTTTCTGCACGCTTCCTTGGATTCGGCGGCCCTCTTCGGAATCTTTGAGGGTCCCCGCTATCATGCGGAGCTTATACACCTCATCGTCGATGCGGACTTGGAGGGAGAGCATGCTCTCGTCGAGGTCCTCTCGGAGGTCTACGCAAAAAACAATACTGTTAGTCCAGATGGACCGAAAAAAACTCGGGTCACACCTACCGGTCACCAGACCATCAGCAACCTCAAGCTTCTCCTTCAACTCCACAAATTCCTGATCCCTCGTCTCTCTCTCCGAGTCGTTTGACTCCGTTGCCTCCTGAAGTTTCTCGACCTCCTTCGTGAGCTTCTTCACCGCCTCCTCCAACCGCTCCTTCGCTTCCTTCTCCGTTAGGTAGAGATCCTCCGCCCGTTTGAGCCCCCGCCGTTTTGAATCTGCTTCGGCCTTCTTCTCCCCCTCTATCTTCCGGATGACCGCATCTTTGCACCTGGCTTCGTGCTCCAGCTCAGCACCTCTGCGCAGTGCATCGTCTCGATCAGCTTTAGCCTCCGCGAGCAGCGCTTGAAGTTCAATGATTTTGATTTGTTCCTCTTGGAGCTCAGAGCTTGGCGCAGGTGGTGCACTGGGAGGTTCTGATAACGTCTCATCCTCCTCCTGTTAGGCAGAATTCAGACCATCAGACTCCGGTTGATCGATATGAAAGAGTGGTCTTTTGCTTACCTCGTCCGGTTCATCAGCTTGAGGAGGTGTTTTATACAGCTCCATTATCGAATTGGGGAGAAGATACGAACATCTGGTCTTTCTCTTGATACATCGTTGACACCTATAGGCGTATATGCCTTTTGGCATGATGCATTGAACCTTCTCAACAGCACATCTTGCACAAGGTCCCTGCAGCATTCGGTGAGCGCCAATGATCCAAATTGCTGCTATCATACTTACCTTTGCCAATTCAGTTTTAAACCACTGCTGTTTGGCCTCCTTCAGATCTTCCCACTCCTTTGCTTCTGGGACCGGCGGCGTCTGCGACAAGTGAAGGGCGCTTCGTCCATCATCCGTCCAACTATAATCTACCTAGAAAACTTACTTCATTCGCTGGATCTCCAGAGTCGGGTTCTCCACCTTTGGGATCTGTCTTTCGCGATGCTGACCTCGAATGGGGAAGGATATAGGAGCACGATTGCTTTTTTGAAGAACATCGTTCACATGCGTAGGCATCCCCAGGGACGCATTCGATACTCTCCGTACCACATCTTTGGCACGGGCCCTACAGTAACTAATAAGCACCCATATGTAAAAACAGGTATAAGAGTGTTGAGGAGCTTACCTCGGCTTTTTTTTCCAGAAACCACTGCAGCCTTGGGTCTGTGGCACCTTCAGAACCTCCTTCTTCCCTTGGCCCTTGGGTGGCGGCTCTTACCATGGGAGTCCTATCCCTCAAAACCATTGAAGATCTTGAGGACTTTGGGGTTGGAGTCGCGTTAGTTTGTGGATTTCCTTCGGGGGGCGCACTCATTGAGGTAGGATCGTTTCTAGGCCTTCCAGCTCTCCTCTTCACGGGCGCCGAGACGCTCGTAGCAGAAAGCTCACTGCCCAACGTCGGCGGCAGCTGAGATGTGGCCGCTTCATCAACAGCAGACCCTGAGGTAGAACTTGCTGTCGGCCTTTGGCTCTGGGGCATTGTGTTGAACGTGTAAAAAGGTGTCGGGCGTTGAGCGTCGGCCGAGAAAATACCTACAGAGATGCTGGAGGTCGTCGGGCGCGACTTGGAGGCGATGTCCAAGGGAGTGAGGACGGTGGTGTGGTCAATAATTCTCAAAACAAATTGAAATCAACAATCTGTATTGCATCAACGAATGCACGTGATCGCGCCTGCACTTTTTCAATCTGATGTTGAGCACTGGCACAATCAAGCCGCAACTGGGCGCAAGACTTCAATGTGTCAAGATAAGCATAATCTACCTTAAAATAGTCACTATTCGTCCGCTCCTTACTTCAAGCTCTTCTAGTCTTGGGTCAACCGCCGCCTCTTAGTTTCCAAATCACTCTCGTTCAAGTTGGTCGCCTTCGCGTCAGTTTCAGCAAGTTTCTCCCCATCTCAAAAACATCATCTCCACGGGACATCCGCAACATCGCACACTCCTGAGTGATCTTCTTCAACTCCTCTAAACTTTTTCTTACAATCTGGTCATCCTTGGTGTTTTCTCGCGCTTCCGACGTCAAGGTAGTACATTGCAGCATGGCGACTACCTGGTCGACGCGGAGTTGGAAGCGGACCATGTCGTATCGCTCGTCAGACTGGCTTTGGCGCACCTCTAACGATAGCCAAGCTAGTGAGCATAAACAATGGAAAAAATATTTACTGCGCTGACCTTTCAGCTCTTCTTTGAGAGCGGAGATCTCATCAGTGACTTTTTGAAAACCTTCGTTTTCCGTCCTGAGTTTCGTAAGCTCTGCTTCCCTCTGCTTGACCTCCGCAGACATTCTTTCTTCTGTCACCCGATTTTCCCTCCCTAGCATCCATTTCTCCTTCTCCGTTTCCCTCACATAGCGGCCATGCTCCACATGCATCTTATAGAGCTCGTTTCTGAGCTCCCCCTGCTTTATTGCCATGCGCGCTTTCTCCGCAAGCAGGTCCTGAATTTCCTTTTGATATCTTTCTTCAGCCCTCTCCTTTTCCCTCTTCGCATTTTCGCATTCTTCTCGGACGTTTGAAATTTCCTTCTTGCACCTGATATTTTCCAGCCGGAAATCCCGCGCTTGTTGCTCCAACGTCTTGACTTGGACGCGGAGTTCTACAGTCTTTTGGACCATCACTTTCATCTCTAAATCCTTCACCGCATCTGCATCATGGTCGGATTCAGTCTCCGGGTCTGGCTGAGGGGCGTTCTTGTGTTCATGTCGCTTCAATCCATTTGTGCCATAGTCCAGAAACAGGGCCCGGGCCATGCTCTCCGACAAATCGAGACGCTGCATAGCGTAGCCCACCAGAAATTCCGAGAGCCGAGAGCAATACCTGCGTGAACCTCGACAAGGCTCGCACTTAGCTGCAGAACTCATATCTGTCGTACAAGTAGCGCCAATAGCCGAGCAGCGTGAACAGCTCTAGTTAGGTGCACCAGACCCCGTGAGTGATCTTCAAAACCTGGATCCAAGATAGATAAACTCGCCTGAGGGTTTGCTCCGCTGAGCCAGAGCTGCTGAGCGTGCCGATCATACCTTCCCTTGTTCAGGCAGTTTTCAAAGTCTTTGACCAAATCGTCGGAATCCGAGCACGCATCGCTCTGTTGAGAAGAGTTTGAGTCCGACTCGGACTCGGGCTCACGGTTGCCACTCATAACGCGTTGCTGGCGAAGGATGAACCTATGACATTGCAGGGTATTACGTTGTTCATCCACGATAGGTTCTTCCGTTTTCATCATTTCGGTCGCAGTGGCTGGGGCCGCTTGAAAGACGAGAGCGCAGGTGAGTCTGGGAGACGATGTTGCGATTGACGACGCGGTACAGTATATGTGCTGAATAGATTTGCGTTTGAACGTAAATCGCATATAATGAAAAAAAGCTTAAATGGCAGCTTTCAAACTTGCTACATCCCGCTGACCCTTAGCGACGTAAGGTTTGCGGGACCGTAGAATGTGGTTACTCTGCACCGAACGCAATCCGCAGCCATTGCAAAGCTTCAAAAAAGAAAGGAAAAAGGAGGCAAAAAAAAACAGGACAGGAATGGGAGAGAGAACGCCAGTCGAGAGGGAGGGATCTGTATGTCGTACTACAGCCTTACACCATTAATTCCTTTCGTGATCATGATGAGAGGAACGATTGTTTCTATTAGACCGGATAACGAAGAACTGAAAAGCCTTGACATGAATTAATGACCTAGATATATACTAAAAAACATTTGACAGAGCAAGTAAGCATCGCGCGTTCAAGTTGAAATGTCAAGTACCTCATAACATTTTATTCTCGGCGTTGAGCCAAGCCTTTGGCAAATTGTACCGATAACTTCCATCGCGAAAGAGAACGAAGTAGTGTTCGTGGTTCCAAGGGCTCAAAACAATGTCCTGTCACGGTATGAAAGTCAGCGAGTTGAAACCCATGCCATCCCTTCTAAAGAATTGAAAAACAAACCACAGCATCGCTTCTTGACCTGAGAAGTTCGGCCAGGCCGGCTGGAACGTTATTCCACGCTAAGCAGTGCGTTCCGTTCCTCGTAAAAGTTATTGCCCAGCTATTCGCCTCTTTGCCGAGCGACAATGTTTTGACGTTCGCTCCCCCCACTTCGCCAAGTTTCTTACTGAGGGTCGCGTGCAGATCCCCCCAAACGGTGCGCCCGCCCCAAGGGGTACCGAAAGTAAAAGTACACGACACTATGTTATGTTACATGTTTAAGCCCTCTGGGAGACCTCCCCCCCTCTAGCACCTTCCAAATAAGGAAAGACACGTGATTATTCTGGCCTCCGCCGCTTCCTGCTGTGCCCCAAAGTCTGGCGTTCTTTCGACATTCCTCATCACAAAACCAATCCCCCGAAGGTCGTTCAAGGAGCCCATGACATGTAAGATGGTACTGATAAATAGAATCAGTGCCAGAGAGGTCAATCGGGTGCTGGCAACTTACAACAAAGTTGCACCCTGGTGAGTAACAGCGCAGAAGAAGTTCTCAGAAACAGCTCACTCACACCCAAAATCACTGCAGATCAGCTCGTCTTGCTCCAAGGCTCTAATCCGACGTTGTCTCCCCACTCTGGATGTTGATACTTTTGAAGATAAAGGTGTGTAATCACTGATCCCCAGGAGATGCTTGACTAAAACACAATCACCTTCAAGCTCTTGATTGTTCAACATATCGGCCTCCCCGGTACCTGGAATAACCTCTTCAGCACCCTCTTCGACAACCTCTTCATCAACCTCTGTCTCTTCTGGGAACTCCTGAGTCCTCATCAGAGACAACTTGATGTTGAAACTGGTAGATACAAGTCAAAAATGTATCATATCAGGCCTATTTATTTTAGATAAAGTTACGCGTTTAGAGGCCCCGCTGGACCCCCCTCCCCCCCAAGATGATGTCTTGGAATTTACCGGTCGGTACCCCTTGGCCCGCCCACGTACTGAGACCACCAGCTTCCACTACCGCCAGAAGCGTAGAGCTTGAGGTCTTTGGCTTGAAGCCCAGAGGCCAGTCCCTTGATGTCTGCGTAAAATTTCTGGTGAGACTTTGTAATCAGAGCGAAACTGCGTGGAGGACTCACGGACTCCGTCGGTAGCCCGCAGCACGTATTTTCCGTGAAGCCCACCATAGACGCCTTTCACCCCCGCGCACCCTACTCTGCGAAGGCCAGTCGCAAGGTCTACAGGCGCATGATCCCTGGGTTGATTGCGCTATCAATGAAGGATCAAGATGAAGTAACGTTTCAGCACACCAGCGAGATTTTGACCCATTGTTAATGTAGTAGCCTTCAGTCTCGTTACCTACGAAAGCAAAAATGATAGTCATGATGTGCGAACCTTTAATGAGATGGGGGATTTGAGGGTCTATTTGTTTTCTTGATGATTTTTATCAAGCGCCAATCGATGAATCGATTGAGCGCCTTTAAGGCCAGCCGATCTGATAGCACAAAACAATCTAGTCATGTTCGGCCACACCTCAGGTTGATCAGGTGCGTCAATTACTATTCGAGGAAACAGTTCATCAAGTTGCTTGATAACATGGGAGAGAAAGCCAACTCCGAGTCCGGGCTGGGCCAAGGCCAGTGCCGGATACGGAGTTCAGACCTTTTCCCAAGCTTGCGCGCAAGTGATCGTCGCATCAGCTCCGAGTCGCGTAGCAAAACTCGGATGCAAAAAATCGATGTAGTCTATATTTATTAGTCTCGACCTGCACAAAATAGAACAAGAAGATCAAGTTCAAAAGCAGACATATTCAAAAAATGGCAAAAGAGTGAGCGCAAGTCGGCATGAGCTGAAAAGTCCCCACTTAATCAGATTGTACCCTCAGACATGATGTGAATATACGGAATAAGATTTCCTGTAGATTGAACATCGGACGGATCAAAAGACTTGAGAGTCATAAAGGAATTAACAAAAATCAACATGATCTAGGAATGGAGTAACCTGGTTCAGAAGATAAACATAATACGTCGGAACATTGCACTCACATTTGTTGACAACTGATGGAAGCAATATCGTTACTGTCCTGACACGGCGAAAGAATCGGAAATAGCAATGACTCACAGCCATGCTTTCCGTAACGATTTCTGGCACTATATTTGGTACCATACTCTTTGAAAAAATAAAAGGTAGTGTAAGTCCTATCATAGCGCATAACGGTGGAAGATGGACCCTACCTTCAAAGTAACTGCCGTAGTCTGTTTCCCTTCCATCTGTGTACATGATCTCATCTTTTGTAAAGGACAGCCAACCAGGTCTCGGGGAAGCTGTAACCATGGACGATGGATCAATGGCTTTCAGAATAATTAACTCAACTTACTACAATTCCTTAATGCTTTGATCCGCTTTTCGGATCCCGGATAGACTGGGTCTCGAGGAGGAACTGGGTTTTGAGGAGGGACTGGGTTCCAAGAAGGGACTTGGACCGGCATCTCAATTTCCTCTCCCTTCGTTTGACTCTCTTGGGTCCGACAGATGATCGTAATGGGCTCATCAGCAACGTAACCCGGATAATTGTACGCCTGCGGATGAGAGATAGGATCGTTACCGTTCATCGGTACCTCACCATCTATATCTTTGAACAGTTGAATATTGTGGCCAATCAGTTCCTCAACCTTCATAACCCGGAACTTCAACAAAGCCACTGTTTGAGGCGGAGCAACCGACAGCATGCTGATGCGGCCCAAGGAAAGGTCCTCCGAGTCAAAAGAGGTCTTTGAGGCCACTGCACCCTCTTCGTCATAAAGGCGGTAGTGAACTGAACAAGATGCGTTATGTTCGCTCAAGTAACGATAATTTGATTGAACCCACCGTAACGTAGGTTGGCATGTCTAGTTTCAGGTAAACCCTCCAACGACACTGTCCTTGCTAATCGTTTTTCAACATCTTGCACCCCAACGACTAAGACGATAGGGTCGTCCTCAGATAAGCCCGGGCCAGTTGACCCCCTGAGCGACAATCGCGACGTTTCTTCAACTGCAGTCTGGCTTGAGAGCGATTCGAATAATGTGGTGCCTGTGGCCCCCGATAAGCCCTCGATCTTGCACAGATGCTTCTTCACGGACGAGGCAGTAAGTGGGGGTGTGATGAGCCTTGGAAGAGTGCGGCTGATGTATAGATCATTGGCGTAGATTGGATGGTTTGACGTGATTGATCCATATTTCGTGTGGAGCCGGTAGTATACTGAGTACGCCTTCGTTTGAGTGGATAGAGAGCTTTATGAAAGATAGCGCACCATAACGAGGGCCATGATCATTACCGTCGAGGGTTACCTGTGAAATTCATGACCAATAAGCATCTTTGATACTTGAATGTACTTAGTGATGTGCACATACAGGCTCTCCTCGACCGTCCGACGAGTCTTTACCAGAACCAGAGCGAAGCGCAGATGAAGCAGAAGACATAGCCGGTAGTTTTATCCGAGTTCCAATATCGTAGACGAAAGAGCTTTCGGTTGAGGTCTTGATGGAGTGCCTGCCAGTTATGTTGGTTCCGCACTGTTCCACGGTGATAGCAGCAAAAGCGCTCGGGCTGTCTATTCGAGGAATCGTGAGAAACGTATTGTGGTCAGGGGGAGTCCAAGGTTCCGCGCTAAGCGCCTACTTCCGAAGAGTAAGTGGGATGGTTAGTATTGACACTCATCTGTGAAGATGAAGCCATAAGGAACCTATTTTCGAAGAAAATGCGAAGGTACAGCTTGGGTACAGCCTGAGGCACACTATATGAGTCGATGACACGTCTTCAAAAATTGCGAAGCCTGTTTACAATTCCCCACCGTCACCAAAACACTCATGTTGATAGAGATGAGAAGTTCAAGCATGTGAGGAAAGAGGAGAAGATTTGCCAGTTATAGTGAGTTTTTGTCGAATCACGATGGTGGTAGGTGGTTGGCTCCAAACCCAAGCAAACTCAAGCATTCACACTACTACATGCTGACAGGCTGGCCAGCAGGTATCTTGGAACAAGGCATCACTTTTTCGAAATGCTAATTAAATGCAAGCTTTCCAAAGGTAATGCAACGGGTTGTAGTTAACGTTGTCCCAAGTCATTCAACGGTACAGACATAGGTATGGGCTTTGTCGGATCCGGAAGAGCCAAACGCCGCACATGATGCATGAGTGGTGATACGAAACTAATCCTCGTCCATATAACAATAAGATTACTTATCTGGGCAAGACACAGCGATACCATGCAAGCGGAAACATGCCCACCCTGGCACAAGTCGCCAACGTGCTCAGACTCCGGGTACGCTTCCCCACTTTTGAACTCAGATCCCCCATCGTACCCGGAAAACAAGCCCGCAAGGCCAACGAGCATCTTGCCCAGGGGTGAATGGACGGCAAAGTAGAACTCGCGCTTGAGGTACGGTGAGTCGAATTTACCAAAGTGGGCTTCGTCCCATACGACGATGTTACTAGATGCGCCGACTTTGTGGAAACATCCAGCAGGAGAGGAGGGTGGGTATTACGGGAGGGATGTGTTCGAGGTTTTGGTAGAGGAATTAGCGCTGTGTGGTAGGTAAGTAGGTTGGTTGGTTGGTTGGTTGAAGGTTGGTACTAGCTGGGCACTTACGATCAACTTACGATGGTTGCTGTTGCGGTTTCAATCATATGGATCAAAGCCGCGAGCGCTGCCCCCCGTCGCCCCTGTTTAGACCCTCCGCCTGGCCTCGCCCTCAGACGTTGTATAGGGCGGTCGCTGTTGCTGTTCCAGAGCTACCAACCAATGGTGCGTCGTCGGGTAAGAAACGCCTTCAAACTCGAATGAATAGTCTCAACGTGGCACGTTATAGTCAGGATCATATGCAAATCAGATGTGCCAAAATCAACAGCTACGGCGGAAGGTTTCATGAATTAGGGTGTTCCCATAGTACAATGACGGGCAAAAAGTTAGAAGGGCGGGAGTGAGGGAATTACCGCAAGCAACGTTGAAGAAGTTAATGGCGACTAGAGAGGTAATCGATGAGAGGAAAAGGTTGATGAATGAAGGGCCTACTGAGCACGATATCATAGTCAGTGAGCTACGCTATTAGCAATGAGTTGATTATTGGTTAATTATCCTTTACTTCTACCTCAATTTTACCTATTACATTTCACAGATCCCAGGCTTCAAGTTTATAGATGATTATAATGGGCTCATCAGCGACGCAGCCCGGATGGTTGTACGCCTGCGGATGACAGACAGGGTCATTACCGTTCATCGGCACCTCACCGTCTATATCTCTGAACAGCTGAATGTTCGAGTTGCAGTCCAACATTAACAAGCCTTCAGCCTGCATAACCCGGGACTCCAAGCGAGCCACTGTTCGAGGTGGAGCAACCGAAAGGATGTTGATGCGACCCAAGGAAAACTCCTCCGAATCAAAAGAAGTCTCTGAAGCCACTGCACCCTCTTCGTCATAAAGGCGGTAGTAAACTGGACAAGATGCATTAAGTATGTTCATTCAAGTAACGAGATTTCAATTGAACCCACCGTAACGTGGATTTGCATGTCTAGCTTCAGTTACACCCTCCAACGAAACTAACCTTCTTGATAGATTTTCATCGTCCCCCCAAACGATCAAGACGATAGGGTCGTCCTCAGATAAGCCAGGGCCAGTTGACCCTCTGAGCGACAATCGCGACGTTTCCTCAAATGCAGTCTGGCTTGAAAGTGATTCGAATAGGGTGCTTATGCCCGATAAGCCTTCGATCTTGCACAGATGCTTTTTCACGGACGAGACGGTATGTGGGGGTGTGATCAGCTTTGGAAGAGTGCGGCCGATGCTTGGGTCAGTTGCATGGATCGGGTTGTTTGACGAGATTGATCCAAAATTCGTGTAGAGCCGGTAGTATACTGAGGACACCTTCGGATGAGTAGATAGAGAGCTTCATGGAAGATAACGCACCAAAACGAGGGCTATTATCGTCCGGGGTTACCTGTGAAAGTTAGTAACACCCTTGATTCGGCGCAGTGATCTGCACATACAGGCTCTCCTCCAAGTCCTCGGCCGTCTGATGAGTCTTTACCAGGACCGGAGTGCGGTGTAGATGAAGCTGAAGACATAACCAATAATGTTTTCGGAATTCAGATAAGATCGTATACGAAGGGTTGAAGGCTGAGGTGGCGTGTCCGCTGGTAGCGCATTGGTTCTACTACTTAGCGCTCAAGGCTATCCATCCAAATCGTGAGAAAAGTATCGTGGTCCAGTGCTCAACCTCCGTAAAACGGTTCGTGAGCCCTTGGACATGCTGGTGAGTCCTTGATGGAGTTGAGGTTGAGAATTGGCACGATCAAATCACGATCGTGATTAGTAGAAAAGCGGAACGATCGTTTGGCCACCTGTATCCAGACGACTTTGCGCTACATTTGCAAGGACTCGACGGCCTTGTCCCAAGTCGCGGTGAGTTCAACTGTAGCACGAATATTGGTGGGCCGAACCCTGAAACAAAGAGTGGCGGTAAGATCGTCCATCAACCAAGCAATAAGATTATTCGGCCAAGACACAGCGAACGACTAGTTATCCCACTCTATATCGTCTATCACTCAATCAATCGTTATAGATATTCCACGACTAGAAGAAAACACCCAAAAAAGTCAGCACCAATATAAAAAAGGGAGGAAAGGAAACGTACACTTCGCCACTGCAATCCCTTGGTTTCCGCAATAGGCCCATCAATACCAAACGCCACGCCCTTGAACCACCAAAACGAGAAAAGCAACAGGAAAGCAAACACGCCAAAGAAGATGTTCTTGACTTTTGTAGTGAGGAGCTTGGATGAGAAGATGAAGTGGTCGAGCACGTGGGCGAGCATTAGGACTGCGAAGTACTACTGTAGAGGGTTGGGAGCTGGAGGGAGGAAGGAGGGTCAGGTACGCGTTGGTGTGTGGGAGGAGAGGAGGAGTTATACATACATAGTGGTGCAGACAGGTGACGCGACCCATGATGAGGAAAGGCACTACACAAGACATCAGCAGCTGCAGCGTGAAAAGGAAAACGACAAACCATAATGGAACGCCCAACCAAAGAAAGCAATCTTCCCAACGTACAAGAAATGATCCCATTCATCTACACCCACCACCAAATCAGCTCTCTTTCCATCTGCAAAACAAAAGAAAAAAACAACTCACGAGCATCCATATCATGATACTTCCTCTGCCACCTCAACAAATAAAGACCCAACGCGGCCAGTCCCACAAACAAGCTGATCGAGCTCGCCCACCATATAATAGGCGTGCCCATGAGGTAATACTTGAGCTGCGTGTCGCCCCAGCCACACATCCTCAGGCCAAGATGTAAGAAGGGCCAGTCAAATGGCTTTGACGCCAATATGTCCTCCTTATCCGGGTCTGGGATGAGCGCGTTGTTGGACGTCATCATCGCGACGTTGAGGTGCCAAAAGTCGCGAAGGAAGGGGGAGCGGTAGAATTTGGTGTCGCCTGCCGGTACTACATCACAAAACCCATTAGCCAATTCAAGAAAGCAGGCTGAAGAAGGAAGGGGGGACATACACCGATCATTCCAATGACTCTCCACATTCCAATACGTATGCACGTCCTTGACGTTATTCTCCTTATCACAACTAACATCCACCTGCTTGAACCCCCACTGCGGCAAAATCGCATTCGCAGCGCGCAAATAACACCCCAACGCCTGATGCCTGAACCTCAAGCGTGTCGTCAAAGAGTGTATCCTCTCCACACTCCCCTTCGTTCCTTGCTTGATATCATCCACAACCTCCACCTGCCAATAATCATGATTATCACCAATGGTTTCGTTCCCGTAACACGACACTTCGTAGTTCAGCTTCGTTACGGGTGCAAGGACCGTGTGGGAGTGGAGATTCCGCGTGGTGGCGGCGTGGTTTAGGCGGATGACGTCCCCGTCTTTGAGGAACCGGATGGGGTCGTTGGGGTTGTAAGGTGCTTCGTCCCAGCGGGGAAGAACGACAAAGTCGTTGTTGGCGTCCTTGTAGTGGTAGCAGATTATTTGTTGTTGGGTGAACCCCACCGTAAGGATTGGACGTGAGAGTGGAGGCCGCCGCCGCCCCAGCCCATGTTTTTGAGGGTTAGTTTTGAGCCGTAGGCGATTTCTACACAGCAGCGTTAGTGAGGGCGATGGTTTGGAAGGAAGGGCAAGAGACACGAACCAAGTGGGTTTTTGGCAAAGTCGTTTCCGACGAGGTTGGCTTGGAAGGCGAGCTCATCTGCGCGTCACCTGGCCCTGAATGGTTCAAGACTATGAAATGGATTTTGAAGGAAGCCATGAAGACGAGGATGGGGACGACGATGAGGCAAGTTATACGTGCACCCCTATGTTTTAGTTGGTCTCGCTACGAAAGAACTATCAGTTTGCCTGCTCCCCCCAAATACTACGAAAGGGGGCGTACCACTGGCATCTTGGTGTCTCCAAACTATCCCCACAGATCTTCGATCGTGTAGACACCCACGAGATCCGTGACGAATAGACCAATCATTTTGACGCTGGCATACGGTTAGAATTGATCTTCCAGTGGTTGGGTTGCACATACCTGGTTACGCAGCCGATGGAAAAGCCGGTAGCTCTGCACAGTGCATCGTCTCGATCAGCTTTAGCCTCCGCGAGCAGGGCTTGAAGTTCAATTATTTTTTATTTGTGCCTCCTGGAGCTCAGAGCTTGGCGGAGGTGGTGTACTGGGAGGTTCTGATAGCGTCTCATCCTCCTCCTGTTAGATAAATTCAGACCATTCAACTCCGGTTGGCCGATATGAAAGAATGGTCTTTTGCTTACCTCGTCTGGTTCGTCAGCTTGAGGAGGCGTTTTATACAGAATTGGGGAGAAGATACGAACATCTGGTCTTTCTCTTGATACATCGTTGACACCTATAGGCGTATACGCCTTTTGGCATGATGCATTGAACCTTCTCAGCAGCACATCGTCCACAAGGTCCCTGCAGCATTCGGTGAGCGCCAACGATCCAAATTGCATTTATCATACTTACCTTTGCCAACTCAGTCTTGAACCACTGTTGTTTGGCCTCCTTCAAATCTTCCCACTCCTTTGCTTCTGGGACCGGCGGCGTCTGCGACAAGTGAAAGGCGCTTCGTCCATCATTTGTCCAACTATAATCTACCTAGAAGACTTACTTCATTCGCTGCTCCGGCGTCGGGTTTCCCACCTTCGGGATCTGTCTTCCGCGATGCTGACCTCAGATGGGGAAGAATATAGGAACACGATTGCTTTTTTGAAGAGCATCGTTCACATGCGTAGGCATCCCCAGGGACGCATTCGATACTCTCCGTACCACATCTCTGACACGGGCCCTACAATAGCTGATGAGCGCCCCTCTGTAAAAACAGGTACAAGAGTGTAGAGAAGCTTACCTCGGCTTTTTTTTTTTCAGAAACCACTGCAGCCTTGGGTCTGTGGCACCTTCAGAACCTCCTTCTTCCCTTGGGCCTTGTGTGGCGGCTCTTACCATGGGAGTCCTATCCCTCAAAACCATTGAAGATCTTGAGGACCTTGGGGTTGGAGTCGCAATAGTTTGTGGATTTCCTTCGGGGGGCGCACTCATTGAGGTAGGATCGTTTCTAGGCCTTCCAGCTCTCTTCTTTACGGGCGCCGAGACGCTCGTAGCAGGAAGCTCACTGCCCGACGTCGGCGGCAGCTGAGATGTGGGCTCTTCGTCAACAGCAGTCCCTGAGATAGAACTTGCTCTACGCCTTTGGCTCTGGGGCATCGTGTTGAATGTGTAAAAGGTCGTCAGGCGTTCAGCGTCGTCGGATGAGAGGATACCTGGCTGGAGGTCGTTGTCCGCGACTTATAGACTATGTCTAAAGGAGGTACTGACAGTGAGATGGGAAGGACGGTGGTGGTCAATGATTCTCAGATCAATTTGAAATCAACACCGACATGCCATCAACAAATGCACGTGATCGCGTATGTCAACTTCAATGCATACAGCTAACGAGGTATCGGGACCGTCTGACCCCCCGAAGAGTCGGCTACTAGCGTAGCCTGGGAACGATCACCGCATCATTCGGCAAAACCCGTCAGCTCATCAGAGATTCCGCCAAGAGGACTCAGATCCACTGATGCTGGACGTCCGATCTGTCACGTGCCACTGACAGCGGCTATTTCCGAGCTTCGGAAACGCAAGTCGACGCTTGGTCGACACCGACCTCAGTCCCATGCTCGACCACTATTTTATTACATCTAGTAGCGGAATACGATTTAATTCAATAGAACATGCTTGTTATTGAATGGGAGGAATAAATGTATCTGTTGTGCTTTGGCAATGTGACTGGCATTGGGCTCAGACTGGTCTTGGTGAAGTGTAACTGGACTCGAGGCTAGAGGTTTCTCAAGACAAATAAAAGTATTAACTCAATTGAATTACTATCTTTATTCATGTAGCAATGTTCGAGGCCATAAAGTATATGTTGGGAGGTGCCTGGTATGGTTGGAGAAGATTGGGCCTGTTTTCTCTTCTTTTTCAGCTGGAACTGGCAAATGGTATCATACTGTGCTATATCAAGTTATTATACAAGAGTTTGGTACACCAGCGGAGACCTCAGAATGTAAGTGATGTGGAAGGCAAAGGAGGACACACTTCGGAGAAGCTTCTAGCCGGGTAGCTGGTGGTGGCTGTACCTCCCCCCCCCCACCCGTGGGACTCAACGTACTGGATCGGTGGATCTGAGTCCTCTTGGACTCCGCTCTACACAAGTCTACACAACAACTTACGTAGATTTTTTGTCGCGACAACCTACATCTCAAAAAAAAATGCCATGAATTTCGAAAACAGGGATACTTTCAAATTTCAAACGACTGTTGTGAAAGATACCTCAGTTTTTTCTATAAATGACACGGAGTGACGGAATCAACACCACCAAACAGTTACCAAATAGAGTGTTAGAACTTAGCGCTGTATACGCTTTATGATACGCATTTTGTGGCGACGGTAACGGATTTCACGAGGAATAACTTTACATTGTTCTAATACAAATGGATAGTGAAAGGTATAAAGAAGAACTTACAAAGTCAAGCTAAGCATCAACCAATCAACAACCAATAACCACAAAACTAGCAAGTAACAAGTCCAGCACCCAACTTAAGCATGATGCATGATGTGTTATATGTGTCTAATGCATTCAATGACTCTTCATATATGTGGAACTGAATGTTTGCGAGCAGTGTGATAATTACAAGAGGCTCGGAAACGAGACGCGACGGACCCTTCACTACGTCACGTTCAGCTATGGCCGCACGTGAGGGCATCAGCGGCGTTTTCCGAGGGAGCGTCCAGGCTTGTAGCACTGAGGCTCGTGGCCAGGTCAGCGGGCGGTCCGACATTCTGGAGGTATCGATAGACCAGAATTCAAAACGCTCCACTTAGTGACTTTGTTTAGTTGTGGAGTCTCAGGGTACGTGCAAACAACCTAACCAGGAATTTATGACTATATACACAACAGCGCGAAGGGGCGGGAAGACAATGCCTGCCAATTGGCTGTGGGAAGTTGTTTGGCCAGCTCCAAAGGTAAATAAAATCACTGAGCGGAGCGTTTGGAGTTCTGGTCTATCGATACCTCGTTGGCTGTAATGTTCCAAAATCCAACTGAATCCAGCCGCAAAACTTCAATGCATAATGTACCAAGATAAGTGTTACTACCAATCCTAACATAATCTACTCGTCTGCTCCTCACTTTAGTCTCTTCTAGTCTTGGGTCAACCGCCGCCTCTTATTTCCATGCAAGGATATGAACGGTCTTGCAGTTTCCAATTGAAGTTCACGCTCGTTGGTCGCCTCTGCGTCAATCTTCGGGACAAGTTTGAGCAAGTTCCTTCCTATTTCGAAGATATCATCTCCACGGGACATCCGCAACATCGCGCACTCCTGTGTGATCTTCTTCAATTCCTCTAAACTTTTTCTGACAATCTGGTGATCCTTGGTGTTTTCTCGCGCTTCCGACGTCAAGGCAGTACATTGCAGCATGGCGACTACCTGGTCGACGCGGAGTTGGAAGCTGACCATGTCGTATCGCTCGTCAGACTGGCTTTGGCACACCTCTAACGAAAGCCAAGTTAGTGGGCATGAACAATGAAAAATTTACTGCGCTGACCTTTCAGCTCTTCTTTGAGAGCGGAGATCTCATCAATGACTTTCTGAAAAGCTTCGTTTTCCGTCCTGAGTTTCGTAAGCTCTGCTTCCCTCTGCTTGACCTCCGCAGACATTCTTTCTTCTGTCACCCGATTTTCCCTCCCTAGCATCCATTTCTCCTTCTCCGTTTCCCTCACATAGCGGCCATGCTCCACATGCATCTTATAGAGCTCGTTTCTGAGCTCCCCCTGCTTCATTGCCATGTGCGCTTTCTCCGCATGCAGGTCCTGAATTTCCTTTTGATATCTTTGTTCAGCCCTCTCCTTTTCCCTCTTCAAATTTTCGCGTTCTTCCAGGACGTTTGAAATTTCCTTCTTGCACCTGATATTTTCGAGGCGCAAATCCCGCGCCTGTTGCTCCAACGTCTTGACTTGGACGCGGAGTTCTACAGTTTTTTGGACCATCACTCTCACATCTAAATCCGTCGCCGCATCTGAATCATGGTCGGATTCAGTCTCCGGATCTGGCTTAGGGGCCTTCTTGCGTTCACGTCGCCTCAACCCCCCAGTCCCATAGTCCAGAAACAGGGCCCGGGCCATGCTCTCCGACAAATCGAGACGCTGGACAGCGTAGTCCACCAAAAACTCAGTAAATTGGGAGCAACACGGTCGGCTGGGTGAATTTCGACAAGACTCGCACTTGGCTCCAAAAATTTTATCTGTCGTACATGTAGCGCCAGTGCGCAAGCAGTTTGAACAGCTCTAGTTAGGTGCACCTGACCCCGTGAGTGACCTGCAGAAAGCTGGATCCGGGATAGATAGACTCGCCTGCAGGTTTTGTCCGCTGAGCCAGAGCTGCTGAGCGTTCCGATCCGACCTTCCCTGGTTCAGGCATTTCAAAAAGTCTTTGACTAGTAAATCGTCGGAGTCCGAGAACGCAATGCTCTGTTGAGAATAGTCAGAGTCCGACTCGGACTCGCAGTTGCCACTCATATGGTGTTTGCCGCGAAAGACCCGTCTACGCACATTCACGATAAAGTCTTCCCTTTTCATCATTTTGGTCGCACCGCTTGAAGGACGGGAGCGCAGGTGAGTCTGGGGGACGACGTTGCAATTGACGACGCGATAGACTATATGTGCTGAACAGATTTGCGTTCAAACGTAAGTCGCATATAATGAAAAAAAGCTTAAACGACAGCTTTCAAACTTGCTACATCCCGCTGACCCTTAGCGACGTAAGGTTTGCGGGACCGTAGAACGTGGTTACCCCGCACCGAACGCAATCCGCAGCCATTGCAAAGCTTCAAAAAAAAACAAAAAGAGGCAGGACAGGAACGGGAGAGAGAACGCCAGTTGAGAGGGATCTGTATGTCGTAAGCCTTACACCACTAGATCCTTTCGTGATTAGTAGAGGAAAGAATGTTTCTATTACACCGAATATTAATAACGAACAAATGAAAAGCTTGACATGAATGGATGACCTAGATATATAAAGACATCTGACAGAGCAAGTAAGCATCGCGCGTTCAAGTTGAAATGTCAAGTACCTCATAACATTTTATTCTCGGCGTTGAGCCAAGCCTTTGGCAAATTGTACCGATAACTTCCATCGCGAAAGAGAACGAAGTAGTGTTCGTGGTTCCAAGGGCTCAAAACAATGTCCTGTATGAAAGTCAGCGAGTTAAAACCCATGCCATCCCTTCTAAAGAATTGAAAAACAAACCACAGCATCGCTTCTTGACCTGAAAAGTTGGGCCAGGCCGGCTGGAACGTTATTCCACGCAAAGCAGTGCGTTCCGTTCCTCGTAAAAGTTATTGCCCAGCTATTCGCCTCTTTGCCGAGCGACAAGGTTTTGACGTTCGCTCCCCCCACTTCCCCAAGTTTCTTACTGAGGGTCGTGTGCAAATCCCCCCAAACGGTGCGCCCGCCCACGTATTGGGACCACCAGCTTCCACTACCGCCAGAAGCGTAGAGCTTGAGGTCTTTGGCTTGAAGCCCAGAGGCCAGTCCCTTGATGTCTGCGTAAATTTTTTAGTGAGACTCTGGTATCAGAGCGAAACTGCGTGGAGGACCCACGGACTCCGTCGGTAGCCCGCAGCACGTATTTTCCGTGGAGCCCACCGTAGACCCCTTTCACCCCCGCAGACCCTACTCTGCGAAGACCAGTCGAAAGGTCTGCAGGTGCATGGTCCCTGGGTTGATTGCGTTATTAATGAAGGATCAAGATAAAGTAACGATTTAACACACCAGCGAGATTTTGATCCATTGCTAATGAAGTAGCCTTCAGCCTCGTTACCTACGAAAGCAAAGATGATAGTCATGATGTGCGAACCTTTGATGAGATGGGGGATTTAAGGGTCTATTTGTTTTTCTTGATGAATTTTATCAAGCGCCAATCGATTAATCGATTGAGCGCCTTTAAGCCCAGCTGACCTGATGGCACAAAACAATCTAGTCATGTTCGGCCACACCTCAGGTTGATCATTGAGATGACCCTAAACATGAGGTGCGTCAATTATTATTCGAGGAAACAGTTCATCAAGTAGCTTGATAACATGCCAGGAGAGAAAGCTAACTCCGGGCTGTGACTGGGCCAAGGCCAGTGCCGCGCAGCACTGTGACGGCTTCAAATGGTGAGGTGATGCATATTACACGAGCCGGCGTTGACGACGGATACGCAGTTCAGACCTTTTCCCAAACTTGCGGGCAAGTGATCGTCGCATCAGCTCCGAGTCGCGTAGCAAAAATCGGATGCAAAAAATCCATGTCGTCTATATTTGTTGAATCTCGTCCTGAAAAAATTGAAGAGCATCAAGTTCAGATTCAAAAAATGGCAAAAGAGAGAGCGCAAGTCGGGATGAGTTGACTTTTCAGTCGCCACTTAACCAAATCGTACCCTCGGACATGAAGCGAATATTCGGAATAAGATTTCCTGTAGATTGAACATCGGACGGATCAAGAGACTTGGAAGTCATAGGTAAATTAACAAAAATCAACATTTGCTATGAATGAAATAACCTGGTTCAGAAGATAAGCATAATACGTCGGAACATTGCACTCACATTTATCGACAACTGATGGAAGCAATATCGTTACTGTCCTGAGACGGCGGAAAAAGCGATGACTCACGGCCACGTGTTCCGTTACGATTTATGGCATTATATTGGGAATGATACACTTTGAGAAATAAAAAGGTAGTGTAAGTCCTATCATGCATAACAGTGGAAGATGGACCTTACTTCCAAAGTAACTGATGTAGCCTGTTTCCAATCCATCTGTGTACATGATCTCATCTTTTGTAAAGGAAAGCCAACCAGGTCTCGGGGAAGCTGTAACCATGGACGATGGATCAATAATGGCTTTCAGAATAATTAACTCAACTTACTACAATTCCTTAATGCTTTGATCCGCTTCGGGAATCCCGGATAGACTGGGTCTCGAGGAGGAACTGAATTTCGAGGAGGGACTGGGTTTCGAGGAGGTCGAGGAGGGACTGAACTTCGAGAAGGGACTTGGACCGGCATCTCGATTTCCTCTACGTTCGTTTGACTCTGTTGGGCCCGACAGATGATCGTAATAGGCTCATCAGCGACGCAACCCGGATAATTGGACGCCTCCGGATGAGAGATAGGATCATTATCATTCATCGGTACCTCACCATCTATATCTTTGAACAGTTGAATATTGTGGCCAATAAACTCCTCAGCCTTCATAACCCAGAACTTCAACAAAGCCACTGTTTGAGGCGGAGCAACCGAGAGCATGCTGATGTGGCCCAAGGAAAGGTCCTCCGAATCAAAAGAGGTCTTTGAAGCCACTGCACCCTCTTCGTCATAAATGCGGTAGTAAACTGAGCAGGATGCGTTATGTTCGTTCAAGTAACGATAAGTTGATTGAACCCACCGTAACGTCGGTTGACATGTCTAGTTTCAGGTAAACCCTCCAACGATACTGTCCTTGCTAATCGTTTTTCAACATCTTGCGCCCCAACGACTAAGACGATAGGATTGTCCTCAGATAAGCCCGGGCCAGTTGACCCCCTGAGCAACAATCGTGAGGTTTCCTCAACTGGAGTCTGGCTTGAGAGCGATTCGAATAGTGTGGTACTTGTGGCTCCCGATAAGCCTTCGATCTTGCACAGATGCTTTGCCACAGACGAGGCGGTAAGTGGGGGTGTGATGAGCCTTGGAAGAGTGCGGCTGATGTATAGGTCATTGGCGTAGATCGGATGGTTTGACCTGATTGAGAGTCCATATTTCGTGTAGAGCCGGTAGTATACTGAGTGCTACGCCTTTGTACGAGTGGATATGGGGCTTTACGAAAGATAACGCACCATAACGAGGGCCATCAATACCGTCGAGGGTTACCTGTGAAATTCAATAAGCATCTTTGATACAATGTACTTAATGATGTGCACATACAGGCTCTCCTCGACCGTCCGACGAGTCTTTACCAGGACCAGAGCGAAGCGCAGATGAAGCAGAAGACATAGCCGGTAATTTTATCCGAATTCCAATATCGTATACGAAAGAGCTTTCGGTTGAGGTCTTGATGGAGTGCCTGCCGGTTGGGTTCCACACAGTTGATAGTGGCAGCAAAAGCGCTCGGGCTGTCTATTCGGGGAATCGTGAGAAACGTATTGTGGTAAGGGGGAGTCCAATGATCCGCGCTACATAAGGCTTAAGCTTAAGCGCCTACACTTCAGAATAAGTGGGATGGTTACAGTTGCCGTCTGCACAGCGAAGTTTCGAAAACTCTGTTTGGCTTTGTGTGTTCGTCACAGATTGTCACGCATTAGGAGTTGGGAAATTTGAATCTCTCACACCGGCGCCATAGGTATCAGATGAAATGCGCGCACGGATTACCATTTGGCATGGTGGGCATCATCTCTCAGCACAAGAGATTTCAGGCCTTGTTGGGTGAAGTGGTCTGTTTCTCCCGGATTTGCCAGTCACGGCACAACACGTCCAAATTCCGTTGTGCAGTGACTGGCAAATCCGGGAGAAACAGACCACTTCACCCAACAAGGCCTGAAATCTCTTGTGCTGAGAGATGATGCCCACCATGCCAAATGGTAA
>NW_001889889.1:462274-466721 GCF_000143565.1 Laccaria bicolor S238N-H82
TGCTAATTATTCCATGAGTATTACAGAAAGTGCTTGAAAAAAGTACTTACAGTGCTTTGCACTGCCGTCTGCACAACGACGTTTCGAAAACTCTGTTTGGTTTTGTATGTTCGTCACAGATTGTTACGCTTTAGAACCAGATCTGAATTTTGAATTTCTCATACCCAACTCTCATGGCGCCTCAGGTATCAGATGCGATGCGCGCGCGGATTGTCATTTGGAATGATGAGCAATATCTCTCAGCACAGGAATTTTCAGGCCTTGTTGGATGAGGCTCACCAATTTGTGGCAGTCACGGTACAACACATACAAACATGATTTCCCAACTTCGTTGTGCAGACGGCAGTGCAAAGCACTGTAAGTACTTTTTTCAAGCACTTTCTGTAATACTCATGGAATAATTAGCAGTGTAAATTTTATAGAGACAATCTATGGGATAGGAAAGGACACTAAATACAATGAGCTCGGAGGTGATGGTGGAGGGGTCTCCAACCATTCTCGAGGAGGAGCCACTTTGTCCTACTTCCACCCTTCCCATGCTACTGGGTTCCTGCCAAATCCTTGCCGTCTGTAGTTGCTCTGTCGTTGGTGGTCAGTTGGTTTGTTGGTGTCTACATTCTCGTGTCGTGGCTCAATGGAGCAGTCTTTGGATTGGCTCTTCCCTATTCGTGGCCCATGATGTCAAAAGGAAGGAAAGATAATGACGACAAAAAGAGTTGGGGACATACGAGGTATAGGCAGTGGTCCCTCCTGCTGGGGGTTGCGCCAGGTTTCGGATCCCAGTCTTCGAGGCTGTGGTGCTCATTCTTGGGTTCTAGATACTTTTCTGACTGACCTGGTGGTTTCGTCGCTGGCCCCTGTGACCTGTGTGCATGTGACCCCTTAGAATTTCGTCGATTTCGGACCCCTGTGACGTGTGACCAACGAATTGATTGGATTAGTAGGGTGATGATGAGAATAGTAATAGTGGGATTATATTATAAGAGTAAAATAGTGGGATTTAACCCTGGATAGTGGGATAGCAAGATGGAATAGTGGGATAGCAAGATGGAATAGTAGGATTGTATCACAAAAGTGGGATGGTATTAATTAGGTTAGTGGTATTATCTTGTAAAAGTGGGATGTGCCTTACTTGCCAAAGTGTGCTGCTGATCTTTTGTTGAAATATCTTCCTGCTGCCTAGCAAATGAGCTGACTTGTGATGCTTTTGACTAGTGATGTGCAGGCCCTGAAAGCCATGGCTATGGCCCAGGCTAAATATGAATTACATATACAAATGATCTGTTGAGGAATCATTAACCGTTATTAATTTAAGAGCCTGTTCAGCAACCAGAATCTGACAAGAATCTGGTTCAATTCTTTCAAATTCTTGTGACACAGTGTGACCTCTCTTGTGATTTGTTGATGGCATGGCAACTGGCGACAACAGTGGACGACGTGACATGTCCAAAGCCCCTTGTCATCATGTTCAACATTGAGCAACAGGTATTATCGTGAAGAAAGGTATGACTTCACATAAGTAACATCGAAGTCTGTCTAGGAGAGACTAACTATCTGGATGGAATCCCACTTTTTCTGTTTCATTCCCACTATTGAAATTTCAATCCCACTCTTTGCTAACCAATCCCACTATTTCTAGTCTACATCTACCATCCCACTATCACTCTTCTTGTATATACCCTGGATTAGCACAGTATTCCAAAATCCAGCTGCAAAACTGCAATGTATCAAGATACGTAATATAGTCTACTCATCTGCTCCTCACTTGAATTTTTTCTAGTCTTGGGTCAACCACCGCCTCTTATTTCCATGCAAGGATATGAATGGTCTTGCAGTTTCCAATTCAGTCTTGTTGGTCACCTCTGTGTCAATTTTTGGCATAAGTTTTAGCAAGTTTCTTCCCATTTTGAAAATGTCATCTCCAGGGACACCTGCAACATTGCACACTCCTGTGTGATCTTCTTCAACTCCTCTAAACTTTTTTCTACAACCTGGCTGTCCTCAATATTTTTTTGTGCTTCCAACGTCAAGGCAGTACATTGCAGCATGGCGACTACCTGGTCAACACAGAGTTGGAAGCGGACCATGTCATATTGCTCGTCAGACTGATTTTGGCGCACCTCTAACAAAAGCCAAGTTAGTGAGCATAAACAATGAAAGAGACTGTGCTGACCTTTCAGCTCTTCTTTGAGAGTGGAGATCTCATCAATGACTTACTGAAAACCTTTGTTTTCCATCCTGAGTTTTGTAAGCTCTGCTTCCTAGTACAGCCTGAGGCACACCATATGATCATGAGTCGATGACACATCTTCAAAAATTGCAAAGCCTGTTTACAATTCCCCAAGGCTGTCACCAAAACACTCATGTTGATAGAGATGAGAAGTTCAAGCATGTGTGGAAAGAGGAGAAGAGTTGCCAGTTATAGTGAGTCCTTGTCGAAGTTGTGTCGAAGTTGAGGATTACGATGGTAGTAGCCTGTGGTTGGCTCCAAACCCAAGCAAACTCAAGCATCAATCAAGCATTCACACTACTACATGCTAACAGGCTGGCCGGCAGGTATCTTGGAACAAAGGCCTCACATTTTCAAAATGCTAATTAAATGCAAGGTTTCCAAGGGTAACACAATGGGTCGTCTCCGTACAGTTAACTTTGTCCCAAGTCATTCAAGTTGTCAATGGTACATAGTACAGACGTAGGTACTTGGGCTTAGGAATCAGCCAAACACCGCACATGAGTGGTGATACGAAACTGATCCTCGTCCTAGACACATATAACAATAAGATTATCTGGGCAAGACACAGTGATACCACACAAGCGAACTGTACCCACCAAAAGTCCACCATCATACCCAGAAAGCAACCCCACAAGGCCAACAAGCATCTTCCCCAGGAGCGGGTGGACATTAAAGTAGAACTCCCGCTTGAGATAGTGTGAGCCGAATTTACAAAGTGGGCTTCATTCCATACAACGATGTTGGATGTGCCGATTTTGTGGAAGCGTGTTCAGCAGGAGAGGAGGGTGTATATTACGGGAGGGATGTGTTCCATGTTTTGGTAGAGGAATTGGTGCTGTGTGGTAGGTAGCAGTTGGTTGGTTGAGGGTTGGTAGCTGGTGGGGACTTACGATGGATGTTGTTGAGTACACGGCCTTTCAATCATATGGATAAAAGCGGCCAGCGCTGCCCCCCGTCACTCCTGTTTAGACCTCCTGGCCTCGCCCTCAGATGTTGAATAGGGCAACCAACCAATGGTGCGTCGTTGGGTAAGAAACACCTTCAAACCCAAATGAATAGTCTCAACATGGCACGTTATAGTCAGGATCAGATGTGCCAAAATCAACAGCTATGGCAGAAGGTTTCATGAATTAGGGTGTTCCCACTACAATGAGGGCAAAAAGTTAGAAGGGCAGGAGTGAGGGAATTACCGCAAGCAACATTGATGACATTGATGGCGACTGGAGAGGTAATTGACAAGAGGAAAAGGTTGATGAATGAAGGGCCTACTGAGCACGATGTCATGGTCAGTGAGCTAGTTACAGAAATAGTGGTGGAATATACTCAGAATTGATCACACTATCAATGCCAGTGAGTTGATTATCCTTTATAATACTTCTACCTCAATTCTAATCTCGGCTCCAGATGTGTAGAGAGGTCCAGTCTGGCGATCCACGGAGTTTAAAGTCGGAGGCAAAAAAAGCGGAACACAGGACCTCTCTACTACATCTGGTGCAATTTGATCAGTAGGGGTAGGCTTGTGTGACAACGTCACAGTGGTCACTTTTGCTCACACCATTCCTCCTCCTCCTCAGGCAACGAAATAGCATTACCAACTTGAATGTTCTTTCTGAAAATAACTGTATTACACTACCTTGATTTGGTTTGAATAGTTGTGCTTTTTTTTCTTTCTTTAAGAGGCATGCTACTTGGTCAAATTCAAATGTTGATTACACAACCACATATTTTGCTAATAAATTTCTGAGACTGGTGTGGACCTGCCTAATGGCTTGGAAACCATGTAGACTATATGTTTTGGCCTTATGAAACTGAGGATATACAAGTTCCTTGCTTTGGACTGTAGGGATGTTGCACAAGCAGATAACATATTTTGCTTTATCCAATGCACAAATCTGGGTGCTGTGAAGTGCAAAATGCTGTCCCTTGTCATTGTTTTTTACATAGGATTAAAGAGAATATTAGCTTTTATTTTTACCAGCTGGTTTTGAAAGACTGATTTTGTTTCCTGCACCACTGACCTTTCAGAAGGCTTGTATTCTCCTTCAACTATGTTTATTTGCTCACAATGAAGCTAAAGTGTGGAGCAGTTATTTTATACTTTATTGGTGATAAAGCATGCTACAAAATTTGGAAATAATTTTGGAGCTGATATGAAAGATGTAGAGATGATTTGGGATGCAGGACTTCTTGACAGTAAATTAGTAATAATTAAAT
>NW_001889889.1:467228-468542 GCF_000143565.1 Laccaria bicolor S238N-H82
CAAGCTCAGGGACTGCATCAACACGGTCCTGGTGGGTAAGTTCGCGGAGGCCATGGGCAAGGCAACAGATCAGAAGCACAAGATAAGGTCGGCACTGAAGTTACAAAACGGCGGTATCTTGGTCGAAATGGCATCGGATGAAGGCGCGGTATGGATGGCTTCCAAGGCCAACGCAGAGGCCTTCTTGCGGGAGTTGGGAGAAGCAGCAGCCTCCGTCAAATTGAGGTCGTACAACGTCGTCGCCTACTACGTGCCGCTAAACCTCGACCCCAACAGTGAGAAGGACAGGAGGGAAATAGAGGAAGTAAACAACATACCCGAGGGCGGACTCATGAAGCTAAGGTGGATCAAGCCCCCGGCGCGACGAAGGACGGACCAGCGCTTCGCCCACGTCATAGCCACCTTTTCGGATGCGGACGCTGCCAATCGGGCAATAGTGAATGACTGGTGGCTACCACTTTTATGATAAAACTAAGGCAATTGCCTGCAGAGCTGTGTGTATAAGTCCACAAGTTTTATGAAAGGCATTTCATAGATGTGTCCTGTGTTTTCTTTCTTATAAAACCTATGTTCTTTTCATAAAATATAGGCAAGGCCACAGGGTGCTTTTCATAATTAAACCTGTGCGCTTTCAATAGGTATTTCATTCACTGGGTTAGGTGTATTCATTGCCTTTTTCATAATTAATGGTGTGCACTTTCATTGAATATTTCATTAGGAATTTTGGGCACTTTCATTGCTTTTTTCATAATCAATCCTGTGTGATTTCAATAAATATTTCATTCACTATGTTAGGTGTATTCATTGCCTCTATCATATTTAATTGTGTGCGCTTTCATTGAATATTTCATTAGGAATATTGGATGCTTTCATTGTACTTTTCATAATTAATGTTATGCAATTTCAATAAATATCTCATTCCCTAGGTCAGGTGTATTCATTGCCTCTTTCATATTTAATTGTGTGCGCTTTCATTGAATATTTCATTAGGAATATTGGATGCTTTCATTGTACTTTTCATAATTAATGTTGTGCAATTTCAATAAATATCTCATTCCCTAGGTCAGGTGTATTCATTGCCTCTTTCATATTAAATGCTGTGCGCTGATGGGTGGTATACACTTTTATGATAAAAACCAGACATATGCCTGGAGGGCGATGTGTATAATGCCTAGAGGTTCAATGAGATCGCATATCTCATTGTTCTAGGATATTTCATTGCGATTTTCATATGGATACCTGGTGCTTTCAATATATATTTCATTCTCAACCCCAGGATATTTCATTGCAATTTTCATATGGACACCTGGCTCT
>NW_001889889.1:468610-472403 GCF_000143565.1 Laccaria bicolor S238N-H82
CTTGTATTCTCCTTCACTATGTTTATTTGCTCACAATGAAGCTAAAGTGTGGAGCAGTTATTTTATACTTTATTGGTGATAAAGCATGCTACAAAATTTGGAAATAATTTTGGAGCTGATATGAAAGATGTAGAGATGATTTGGGATGCAGGACTTCTTGACAGTAAATTAGTAATAATTAAATCCAAGGAGATGGACAAGACCTGAGCATCTGGAGGGCTTGTTTGGGTAGAGTAACCAACCAGCTATACCAGCCAGAGTGTAAGCTCACAACAAGTAGGTTGGTTCAGCATAGAACTACCCAAACCGAGCAGCACTCTGGAGAAATTTTCTTTTGCAAATATAAGTACAAAGTAGATAGTATAAACAAGTTACAGAGTGAGGTTCCTGTCGGATGCAACAATCAGCGCTGATGGGATTTTATTTTGGATACGGAAACGTTCGAATATTGCGGCCAATGAGGACTTCTCTTGGACCGGAACCACATGGCACCCCGACTAGGACCCCAAAAAATTTTGGGCGACTCGTCGATTTCGAAACACAATCCTGGTCTACATACAATTTTCACTCTCAATACTAGTATTAAAATGATCACAAAACAGCCCAGAACATGTCTGGGTCCAGAGGGAAGGCTAAGAACCAAGCGACTTCGTCACAAAAAGGTAAAACGACGGTCGTTCGACAAAGTCGATCAGCCACTGTTGAGCCAGAAGTACAGGAACGAGGAAAGACAAGGGCGACGGGTGTCTTGGAAGTGGACGAAGACAGTCAAGAGATAGGAGACGCGGAAAAAGGGAGGGAATTCTTGGAGGAAAAGTTACTCATGGTCCCACGGGGCTCGCCGATCACCTTGGACATGCTCACCTCGGCCCTATTTCAGGCGGCCGCTCTGCCAGGCATTGGACTCCCAGCAATCAACGCGGTTCGGGCGGTTGCTTTCCTGCTGAAGGAGGTCGAACTTGAGGAGGTCGCAGAGGCTGTTAGAGCAATCGCAATCGCACAGTTCGACGAGGTGGCAAAGAACCTAAAAGAGCTTACAGAAGGGCTGAAGGAGAAGCTAACAGAGGATTTAGAGAAGAAGATGTCGATGTTGGAGAAGAAAGCGACGGACCTGACGGAAACAGTGGAAAAGGCGGTACAGCAGCAGGCAGGAAACCCCGGAAGCGCTTCGTATAGGGATGCGCTGAACAGGGGAATCTCTGGGGCGCCAATGGATGCTAATCCCTGGCTAGCTGCGAAGGAGAATATCAGGCAACACCAGTCACTCATCGACATACCTAGGGAGTCCAAGCTCAGGGACTGCATCAACACGGTCCTGGTGGGTAAGTTCGCGGAGGCCATGGGCAAGGCAACAGATCAGAAGCACAAGATAAGGTCGGCACTGAAGTTACAAAACGGCGGTATCTTGGTCGAAATGGCATCGGATGAAGGCGCGGTATGGATGGCTTCCAAGGCCAACGCAGAGGCCTTCTTGCGGGAGTTGGGAGAAGCAGCAGCCTCCGTCAAATTGAGGTCGTACAACGTCGTCGCCTACTACGTGCCGCTAAACCTCGACCCCAACAGTGAGAAGGACAGGAGGGAAATAGAGGAAGTAAACAACATACCCGAGGGCGGACTCATGAAGCTAAGGTGGATCAAGCCCCCGGCGCGACGAAGGACGGACCAGCGCTTCGCCCACGTCATAGCCACCTTTTCGGATGCGGACGCTGCCAATCGGGCAATAGTGAATGACTGGTGGCTACCACTTTTATGATAAAACTAAGGCAATTGCCTGCAGAGCTGTGTGTATAAGTCCACAAGTTTTATGAAAGGCATTTCATAGATGTGTCCTGTGTTTTCTTTCTTATAAAACCTATGTTCTTTTCATAAAATATAGGCAAGGCCACAGGGTGCTTTTCATAATTAAACCTGTGCGCTTTCAATAGGTATTTCATTCACTGGGTTAGGTGTATTCATTGCCTTTTTCATAATTAATGGTGTGCACTTTCATTGAATATTTCATTAGGAATTTTGGGCACTTTCATTGCTTTTTTCATAATCAATCCTGTGTGATTTCAATAAATATTTCATTCACTATGTTAGGTGTATTCATTGCCTCTATCATATTTAATTGTGTGCGCTTTCATTGAATATTTCATTAGGAATATTGGATGCTTTCATTGTACTTTTCATAATTAATGTTATGCAATTTCAATAAATATCTCATTCCCTAGGTCAGGTGTATTCATTGCCTCTTTCATATTTAATTGTGTGCGCTTTCATTGAATATTTCATTAGGAATATTGGATGCTTTCATTGTACTTTTCATAATTAATGTTGTGCAATTTCAATAAATATCTCATTCCCTAGGTCAGGTGTATTCATTGCCTCTTTCATATTAAATGCTGTGCGCTGATGGGTGGTATACACTTTTATGATAAAAACCAGACATATGCCTGGAGGGCGATGTGTATAATGCCTAGAGGTTCAATGAGATCGCATATCTCATTGTTCTAGGATATTTCATTGCGATTTTCATATGGATACCTGGTGCTTTCAATATATATTTCATTCTCAACCCCAGGATATTTCATTGCAATTTTCATATGGACACCTGGCTCTTTCAATATATATTTCATTCTCAACCCCAGGATATTTCATTGCAATTTTCATATGGATACCTGGCGCTTTCATTGGATATTTCATTGTTAGCCCCAGGATATTTCATTGTGATTTTCATCTGAATGCCTGGCGATTTCAATGGATATTTCATTCTTGTTCCTAGGATATTTCATTGCACTTTTCATAGATATACCTGGTGCTTTCATTGGATATTTCATTGCTAAACCCAGGATATCTCATTGTGCTTCTCATTTGGATGCCTGGTGCTTTCAATGGATATTTCATTCTTATTCCTAGGAGATTTCATTGCACTTTTCATATGTGTACCTGGCGCTTTCAATGAATATTTCATTTTTAGTGGCAGCTGACCTTTCAGGGTCCAGGGTGCATTTCCAAATGTAAAATGGCAATAAAATCAGGAAAAATTAGGGCTCAAATGCTGATCATCATGTTGGGTAACATTGTCAGGGTCCAGGGTCCAGTTCCAAATATGGTAATATATCCAAAAATAGCAGAAAAAGTGAATATATATAAAAATGGTGTACAGAACATCAGGCACTGCCTTCAGGGTCCACTTCAGGTTCCATCCCAAAAGGGAAATATCACCTGGTTTGACCAAAAAGTGAAGAAAACCAAGCAGAGAATGATTTTACCTATCAGGGTCCATGTAATGGGATGTTGGGATGATGGTCACATGACCAATTACCAAAAATGGTCAAAAACAAAAGTTGTAGCCCTACACTGTAGCTTCCTGAATCTGTTCAAATTATGTTCTGAAGTGCTCCTGTTGTGGAGATATGAGGAAAAGGAATCCCAAAAGTGTCGTGTTTTTTTTTGTTTTTTGCATTTTTCTCCATGAAAACAAAACCAAACAATATGATTTCAGTATATTTAGAAAGCTAAAAGAAAGGGCTACAACTATTGTATCATGGGGAAAATGACCAAAAAAGGAAGGTGCATGCCCTAGAAAAGGAATGGTCAGATATAGACTACCAAGTTTACTGATAGACTACAAAAAAGTCGGACTCAACTACAAAGTTTACTGATACACTACATAAGACTACAAAAGTCAGACATAGACTACAAATTTTACTGATACACTACAAAAGACTACAAAAGTCGGACTTAGACTACAAAGTTAGGGTTAGGGCTAAAAGGTTATCCAAAGTCAACCTAGCCCATCCATCCCATA
>NW_001889889.1:472631-476209 GCF_000143565.1 Laccaria bicolor S238N-H82
AACTTTTGTAGTCTAAAAAAGCGGACACTACACANCTTTTTCAAATGAAAAAGCAGACACTACAAANCTTTTCCAATAAAAAAGCGGACACTACAAACTTTTGTAGTCTAAAAAGCGGACACTACAAACTTTTCTGATGACAAAAGCAGACACTACAAATTTTTGTAGTCTAAAAAAGTGCCTTTTCTAAAGGCTCTCATGCTCTCTTTTGCATATGATTCCCCAAACTAGACATGGAATAGAGTCCCTGCAATGTATCTGTATATTCCCCAGCCATTTCCCCATCAAATATGTGCCATGTATGGGATGGATGGGCTAGGTTGACTTTGGATAACCTTTTAGCCCTAACCCTAACTTTGTAGTCTAAGTCCGACTTTTGTAGTCTTTTGTAGTGTATCAGTAAAATTTGTAGTCTATGTCTGACTTTTGTAGTCTTATGTAGTGTATCAGTAAACTTTGTAGTTGAGTCCGACTTTTTTGTAGTCTATCAGTAAACTTGGTAGTCTATATCTGACCATTCCTTTTCTAGGGCATGCACCTTCCTTTTTTGGTCATTTTCCCCATGATACAATAGTTGTAGCCCTTTCTTTTAGCTTTCTAAATATACTGAAATCATATTGTTTGGTTTTGTTTTCATGGAGAAAAATGCAAAAAACAAAAAAAAACACGACACTTTTGGGATTCCTTTTCCTCATATCTCCACAACAGGAGCACTTCAGAACATAATTTGAACAGATTCAGGAAGCTACAGTGTAGGGCTACAACTTTTGTTTTTGACCATTTTTGGTAATTGGTCATGTGACCATCATCCCAACATCCCATTACATGGACCCTGATAGGTAAAATCATTCTCTGCTTGGTTTTCTTCACTTTTTGGTCAAACCAGGTGATATTTCCCTTTTGGGATGGAACCTGAAGTGGACCCTGAAGGCAGTGCCTGATGTTCTGTACACCATTTTTATATATATTCACTTTTTCTGCTATTTTTGGATATATTACCATATTTGGAACTGGACCCTGGACCCTGACAATGTTACCCAACATGATGATCAGCATTTGAGCCCTAATTTTTCCTGATTTTATTGCCATTTTACATTTGGAAATGCACCCTGGACCCTGAAAGGTCAGCTGCCACTAAAAATGAAATATTCATTGAAAGCGCCAGGTACACATATGAAAAGTGCAATGAAATCTCCTAGGAATAAGAATGAAATATCCATTGAAAGCACCAGGCATCCAAATGAGAAGCACAATGAGATATCCTGGGTTTAGCAATGAAATATCCAATGAAAGCACCAGGTATATCTATGAAAAGTGCAATGAAATATCCTAGGAACAAGAATGAAATATCCATTGAAATCGCCAGGCATTCAGATGAAAATCACAATGAAATATCCTGGGGCTAACAATGAAATATCCAATGAAAGCGCCAGATATATATATGAAAACTCCAATGAAATGTCCTGGAGCTAAGAATGAAATATATATTGAAAGCGCCAGGCTTTCATATGAAAAGCAAAATGAGATATCCAGAGATAATGAATGAAATATTGCAGGAAATCGCAATACAATATTAATGAGATCACTTAGGCCATTTAATGAAAAAACCAAATGAAATACACAGGGAACTTAATGAATGAAAATACTAGACAACATAATGAGTTGTCTCATTGAACCTCTAGGCATTATACACATCGCCTTCCAGGCATGTGTCTGGTTTTTATCATAAGAGTGTATACCACTAGTGGTGCGCTTTCATTGAATATTTCATTATCAATTCTGGGTGCTTTCATTGTGCATTTCAATAAATATTTCATTAGCTAGGTTATATGTATTCATTGCTTCTTTCATAATTAATGATGTGCACTTTCATTGAACATTCCACAGCTTTCATTGGGATTTTTCATTGAGTATCTCAATATTTCATTCCAATTTCATATCTGCCTCCAGGGCTATCATTACGATTTTTCATTATATTCCATGATAGCAATAAAATAGCTATTATGGTCCATCCAATGGGTCATTGGGAGGGTGGTCACATGACCAATTTCCAAAAATGGTAAAAAAAACAAAGTTGTAGCTCTTTACCATAGCTTCCTGAATCAGTTGGAATTATTTCCTAAAGTGCTTCCATTGTGGAGATATGAGATAAAAGGTTTTCAAAAGCGCTGCGTTTTTTTTTTTTTTTTTGCAATTTTCTACATGAAAAGAACACTAAACAACATGATTTCAACAGATTTAGAAAGCTAAGAGAAGGGGCTACAACTATTGTATCGTGGGAAATTTATCCCAAAAAGGAAGGTACATGCCCTAAAAGGGTAATTGACACTGACAGACTACAAAAGATTGCTGATATACTACAAAAGTAAGTTATAGCCTACAAAGTTTACTAATAGACTACCAAAAAGACTACAAAAGTTGGACATAGACTACAAAAGTTGGACATAGACCACAAAGGTCAGACAAAGACTACAAAAATTAGTAGTGTCTGCTTTTTGAGACTACAAAAGTTAGTAGTGTCTGTTTTTTCAGACTACAATGGTTTGTAGTGTCCGCTTTTTTCATTACAAAAGTTAATAGTGTCCGCTTTTTGAGACTACAATGGTTTGTAGTGTCCGCTTTTTTCATTACAAAAGTTAATTGTACCTGCTTTTTCAGACTACAATGGTTTGTAGTATCCGCTTTTTTCATTACAAAAGTTAATTGTATCTGCCTTTTCAGACTACAATGGTTTGTAGTGTGTCCGCTTTTTTCATTACAAAAGTTAATTGTGTCCACTTTTCTGACATATAGTATGTAGTGTGGTTAACTATGTATATATAGGTCATTGGGGATATGATTGAAGGATTGGGATGAGTTGACATTCTGCCACTTATGAATAGTTGCTTTTGATGTCAGGTCCATGGCTGTTTTTCATACTTGCAATCTGTCATGTCTTTTCACATGAGAAGTCACTATCCTATCTAATCAAAGGGTGTGTGTCACATGAATCCTGGATAGACATTGAAAAACAGACAGGACCAACCACCTATTTAATTCATTTTTGGTACCTTTAAATCAATCTACTCAAGGCTGACCCCAGTGGTGAAGGCTTGGACAATGACAACTGGTCTTGGTATTGAAAGACATGACAAGTTGCATAGGTAGGACAGAGAATTTATCCCTCCAAAAAAATCATGTGAAGATTGACTGTGGTCAGACATAGGAGAGCAGATACTGATCTGAGTGGAAGGTTGACCAACATCAAAGATAGGATAGTGGCTTCCCATGTGAAAAGACAAGACAGATTGCAAGTATGGAAAACAGCCATGGACCTGACATCAAAAGCAACTATTCATAAAATGGTAGAATGTGAACATCATCCAAATCCTTCAATAATATCCCCAATGACCCTATATATTCCATAAGTTAACCACACTTACATACCTATATGTTCGAAAAAAGTGGCCCACAATTTAACTTTTTTGTAATTGAAAAAAGACGGGATACCCCCTAACCCACCAATTTTTTTCTCCGTGAAAAGGACCGACAACTAATATCTCTTTTTTTAAAACCCAAAAAAAGCCTGTTTGCATAAC
>NW_001889889.1:476259-509049 GCF_000143565.1 Laccaria bicolor S238N-H82
ATGTCAGAAAAGTGGACACAATTAACTTTTGTAATGAAAAAAGCGGACACTACAAACCATTGTAGTCTGAAAAAGCAGGTACAATTAACTTTTGTAATGAAAAAAGCGGACACTACAAACCATTGTATTCTGAAAAAAGCAGACACTACTAACTTTTGTAGTCTCAAAAAGCGGACACTGTTAACTTTTGTAATGAAAAAAGCGGACACTACAAACCATTGTAGTCTGAAAAAACAGACACTACTAACTTTTGTAGTCTCAAAAAGCAGACACTACTAATTTTTGTAGTCTTTGTCTGACCTTTGTGGTCTATGTCCAACTTTTGTAGTCTATGTCCAACTTTTGTAGTCTTTTTGGTAGTCTATTAGTAAACTTTGTAGGCTATAACTTACTTTTGTAGTATATCAGCAATCTTTTGTAGTCTGTCAGTGTCAATTACCCTTTTAGGGCATGTACCTTCCTTTTTGGGATAAATTTCCCACGATACAATAGTTGTAGCCCCTTCTCTTAGCTTTCTAAATCTGTTGAAATCATGTTGTTTAGTGTTCTTTTCATATAGAAAATTGCAAAAAACAAAAAAAAACGCAGCGCTTTTGAAAACCTTTTATCTCATATCTCCACAATGGAAGCACTTTAGGACATAATTCCAACTGATTCAGGAAGCTATGGTAAAGAGCTACAACTTTGGTTTTTTTACCATTTTTGGAAATTGGTCATGTGACCACCCTCCCAATGACCCATTGGATGGACCATAATAGCTATTTTATTGCTATCATGGAATATAATGAAAAATCATAATGATAGCCCTGGAGGCAGATATGAAATTGGAATGAAATATTGAGATACTCAATGAAAAATCCCAATGAAAGCTGTGGAATGTTCAATGAAAGTGCACATCATTAATTATGAAAGAAGCAATGAATACATATAACCTAGCTAATGAAATATTTATTGAAATGCACAATGAAAGCACCCAGAATTGATAATGAAATATTCAATGAAAGCGCACAGCATTTAATATGAAAGAGGCAATGAATACACCTGACCTAGGGAATGAGATATTTATTGAAATTGCACAACATTAATTATGAAAAGTACAATGAAAGCATCCAATATTCCTAATGAAATATTCAATGAAAGCGCACACAATTAAATATGAAAGAGGCAATGAATACACCTGACCTAGGGAATGAGATATTTATTGAAATTGCATAACATTAATTATGAAAAGTACAATGAAAGCATCCAATATTCCTAATGAAATATTCAATGAAAGCGCACACAATTAAATATGATAGAGGCAATGAATACACCTAACATAGTGAATGAAATATTTATTGAAATCACACAGGATTGATTATGAAAAAAGCAATGAAAGTGCCCAAAATTCCTAATGAAATATTCAATGAAAGTGCACACCATTAATTATGAAAAAGGCAATGGATACACCTAACCCAGTGAATGAAATACCTATTGAAAGCACACAGGTTTAATTATGAAAAGTACAATGAAAGAACTCAACAGCGTCAATGAAAAATTCATAGAAAGTGCATGATAATAATTATGAAAGCTTTTATGAAAGCTCCTAAGAAATGTTATGAAAGGGTCCTGTGGTCTTTGCCTACATTTTATGAAAAGAACATAGCCCTCATAAGAAAGAAAGACACAGGACACACCTATGAAAGGCCTTTCATAAAACTTGTGGACTTATACACACAGCTCTACAGGCAAGTGCCTTAGTTTTATGATAAAGGTGGTAGCCACTTGTGAGTGAATGGGCTAACGATCTGCAACAAGAGAGTGTCAGTCGTGAAGAGCAGGAAGGAGCCAATACGATGCCTCAAGTGTCAAGGCTGGGATCACATCGCCTCCGAATGCAACATCAAGGACAAGGAGGTAAATGTATGCGGAACTTGCGGGGGGAAGGACCATTGGACCAGTAGGTGCATGCAAGAAGGTGTTACTTTCTGCTCTTCATGCAGGACGGCCGACCACACCAGCTGGGATCGCCTTTGCCCAACTTTCCTGAGGAAGGTCGAGGACCTCAACGCCAGGGACCCAGCTAACGATCTGCCGTTCTTCCCAGCAAAGGAGTCATGGACGTGGTCTCCATCCTATCCATCGCAGGGACACAGGGTCCCCCTGGCCGAGATCCAGGTCAACCAAGCTCAGCCAACTTCCCAAAGGAACAGGTACAGGCAGACACAGATTAACTTCAAGCATGCGGCCCCAGGTGGAAGACCGTACACCAGGGAGCCACGGTCGAGCCAGCGCTCGTCTCCCCCAGTAGCTAAGTCCCCCCCTCCTCACTTCCCTAACCCAGAATCCCCCATAGCCCCTCCCGCATCGAGCAATGGATCAACGCCCGCAGATAGTTCCCAACCTATGACCGTGCCCAATGTCTGAACAACTGAAACCATCACCAACAAGACTACAGATACTACAAATCAACCTCAACAAATCATCAAAGGCACATCTAGAGTTATACAACAGGGTTTCAAAGAAAGAGTGGGATATGGTGCTGGTTCAGGAGCCACACGTGACGACCATGGGCAACATAAGAACACCGAACGGATTCGTGGCGGTCACCCTGGTTGACCGATACAAGGACGGCACCCCAATGACAAGAGTGGTAACATGGGTTAGCGCAGATCTCGCCACTAGCTCATGGAAGATACTCAACATGCCGGGAACCAACGATGTCGTTACGATTCAGATGGCTGGTGCCTACGGACGATTCACAATAATCAATATCTACAACGACTGTACTCACTCAAGAACACTACGCGTGGTCCGCGAGTTCCTATGCACAAACCGCGCGGAAGTTCTGTCGAGGGAGGACGATCACCTAATATGGGCAGGCGACTTCAACAGACATCATCCGATGTGGGACGAGGAGACGGATGACAGGCTCTTTACGCCAAGGGCTCTGGATGACGCGGGGATGCTAATCGAACTGTTGGCAGATCTTAACATGAAGATGGCCCTCCCGAGGGGCCAGCCGACTTTGGAACATCTGGTTACTAAGAGATACTCACGTCCTGACAATTTTTGGTGCACAGAAGAGGTTTACGATCTGATTGTCCGTTGCGAAGTGGATCCTTCGATAAGGCCACCGGCGACCGACCATTTCCCAATAGCAACATACATTGACCTACCCCAGGAACGCATTGCCTTCAAGGCGTCGTACAACTTCAGAACCGTGGACTGGGAAGACTTCCAAGAAAACCTGGCCATACACCTACTTGAAATACTGCTACCTCAGCCACTCACAACTAGGCAACAGTTCCAAGAAGCCGCAGAAGACCTCACAGAAGCGATACAAGACACCATCTGCACCAGAGTCCCAGAGAACAAGCCATGTCCGTACTCAAAGAGGTGGTGGAGTAGTGACCTCAGTCGGCGGAAAACTATGATGAAAAAGCTAAGTCGCCTCGTGTACAGATTCAGGGCCCTCCCAGATCACATCTTGCACACAGAGTTACGGATGGCCAGGAACGAGTACGGCGAAGCCATCATAGAGGCAAAATGGCATCATTGGGAGAATTTCCTCGAAAACGCAGCTGAGCAGGACTTATGGACAGCAAACAAGTACCTCAAGGAGCCAACTGGGGACAGGGGGAAGACACGCATCCCAATGCTCAAGATACCCATTGCAGGAGGAGAAGGTCTTTTGCAGGAAATCAACACCAATGACGGTAAGGCGGAGGTACTGGCTCAAATCTTCTTCCCCAAGAAGCCGGACCTCTCCAGGGTCCCAGAGAACTACGACTACCCAGAACCACTTCCACCGCCACCTCCCATCACTCAAGAACAGATCATGTGCCAGATACGAAGACTCTCACCCTTCAAAGTGTGCGGACCAGATGAAATCCCGAACGTGGTCCTTCAGAAGTGCATGGAGCAACTAATTGAATACCTAACATATCTTTTTAGAGGTGTATTCACACTGAACACCTACTGCCCAGGCTGGCAGGTGTTCACCACAGCGGTGTTGCGAAAACCAGGTAAACCATGCTATGAGGTGCCAAAGGCATATAGGCCGATAGCTCTCCTTTGTACCATCCCCAAGGTGCTGACCGCGATCATCACGGAAGACATCTCCCATCTGGTGGAAAAGGACGCCCTGCTTCCAGACACGCATTTCAGAGGACGACCAGGCTGCACCACAACAGACGCCATTCACTACCTTGTAGGGAAGATCAAGTCTGCCTGGGGCGAAAAGAAGGTTGCTTCAGTGCTCTTTCTGGACGTTGAAGGGGCCTTTCCAAACACGGTCACAGATAGGCTAATCCACAATCTCAAGAAACGATGGATACCAGCCACTTACGTCAGGTTCATTGAGTGACTGCTGAAGGGACGCAAGACCAGGTTGAAATTTGACGATTTTATTTCAGAACTCATCGAGATTACAAATGGCATTGGACAAGGCGACCCAATCTCCATGCTACTGTACGTCATATACAATGCGGACTTACTGGAGGCTCTGCGGTGCCTGAATGAGGACGCTATCGGTTACGTGGACGACGCACTGGTAGTAGCAACGGCAAGAACGTTCAAAGAAATGACACGAACACTGAAGAGGTTCATGGAAAGGAGGGAAGGGGGGTTCGATTGGGCCAAAGATCACAACTCGAGCTTTGAGATCAGTAAGGTCGCAGTGATGCATTGTCGGCCTATGGCAAGGAAGCCTACCAACCGCCCAAACCCGGTGCTCCGGCTGCAGGGGAGGATAGTGGAGGAGGTGGACAGCTACATGTACCTGGGGGTGCATATAGACGCGCAGTTGCGATGGAAAGTGCAGGAGAACAGGGCGATAGCAAAGGCTACGTCATACATCATGATGTTTAGAAGGCTAACCCGCACCAACCTAGGTATCCGACCCAGGCTGATGCGCCTACTGTACATATCAGTGGCCATTCCCAAGATGACATATGCGCTGGACGTCTGGTTTGTACCTCCGCACAAGAAGGAGGGAAAACGGAGGAACAGTGGGTCGGTATGGGCACAGAAGTCCATGGGGAAGATACAGAGGATAGCTACAAGGGCGATCACAGGAGGACTGTGGACCTCACCAAACGACCTGCTGGACACACATGCCGGGGTCTTACCGGTGAACTTACTGCTTGAGCGCATTTGTCACACAGCTACAATTCGAACAGCAACACTACCCAGTGGACACCCTCTCCAGGCCGTGATACGGGGATACAGCAAGGCTCCGGCGAAGACTCATCTTGCCCCCCTACAGAAGCTAATAGAGTATTTCAAGATCAAGCCAAGAAGTTTTGAGACCATCACGCCAGATCCATGGCCACCTACATACAAGAGAATGTTTACGGCAACAATAGCGGGCTACAAAGAAGACTCAATCAAGGACGAAGCGAAGAACGACTCTGACATCAAGATCTACACGGACGGGTCAGGATTCGAGGGAGGAGTAGGGGCAGCCGCCGTTCTCTATAGGAAGGGTGTTGAGGAACCAGAGAGAATTTTACGTTTTCATTTAGGATCCCTGAAGATGCATACAACGTTCGAAGGGGAGGCAGTTGGCTCCATCCTCGCTGCTTGGATGCTGCAAGGCCAACCAGAGGTAGGAAAGTCCATGATAACCAGTTACACAGATAGCCAGGCATTCATAAAAGCGACGAACACAAGGAAGTTGGGATCAGGGCAGCACCTGGTCATGGGATACTTGGGACTGACGGAGATCATGAGCGATGGGACTGACATCCCTCACCCCACAGATGCAGCCAAGTTCGCCCTCAAGTGGATAGCGGCACACATGGGGGTAAAGGGAAATGAGAGAGTGGATGAGGAGGCGAAGAGAGCGGCACAGGGAGAGTCAAGCCCGCCAGAGGAGCTACCTCCTATCCTTTGCAGACGACTACCACTCAGCGCGGCAGCAGTCAAGCAGGAACACGTGGAAACGCTAAAGGCAAAATGGCGGGCCACATGGGAGGCCTCGCCTCGATACGCAAGATTCCAACATGTCGACAAGAATTTCCCCTTCAACAAGTTTCGCCAAATCAGCGACAGGCTCTCCAGGCCCCAAGCAAGTTTACTAACACAGATATGGATGGGGCATATCCCGCTCAATAGTTATCTCTATCGCATAAAGAAGTCGCCTGAGTGGCGTTGTGCAACATGCTGGAGCAGGACAAGGACAGAGATTACGGAGACGGTAGTACACTTCCTCTTCGAGTGCCAGACATATGCGGCAGAGCGCTATGACATGGATAGGGCGCTGGGTCGTCTCTTGAGGGATCTCCAAGGAATCCTGGTGAGTCTGGACAGCATCAAGGAGCTGCTCAAATTCATCGGGAGGACGGCCAGGCTCAAGACTACGCTAGGAGACACAATAGGTGATGTATCTCACCTAGAGAATGAGGAAGATTGATGGATAACGCATGTTTACAGGAATCAACTACTACAGCACAGGTCTCAACAGACAAGCTGGCTCCATCCAGCGGGCTCACCCACAACACCCCCCCCCACTCTCTCTTTTACCCGCCTCTCAGTCTGTGGACCTCAAGCACAAGACTCATCTTTTCACCAGAGCCAAAAATTGCGCCGGAAACACAGGAGGACAGCAACGCACAAACACCAAGAAAACTGTCTTCACCTGATCATGCTCGTCCCATCGACTGTGCCTGTCGCTTCGTGATCGGGTACTTAATAAGCCGAAACACTACCAAGATGGATTGCACAGATAAGCAAGATGACGAGACTACCCCGCTTACCTATATAGATGTGCCCCAAAACAGTGTTTTCGTGCCGGGCTGGGTGGGAGAATGTTCGCCGTGGGCGTGCCCTCACCAGTGCATGGGGCAATCTCAAGGGGGTCAGGTATAAATGGCATTAGGGGCCATAGGTAGTCTACATAGTTGTAAAGTCTGACATAGGGCCTCACCCTAATAGACTCAAAATTTGACTCAAAAAAAAAAAAAAAATTTGCGGCCAACAAGTCAATATGCGACTTGTTGTATGCTTTTGATGTACTCATTGGAAGAATTTCCTCCATGCGGCGCCAGTAGAGCAGAAAGGCAAGAGAAGTCCAGCCACCTGTTGCAGCAACAGTCTCAGGTGGGACGCCGGCAAGAAGGAGTTCGACAGTGCCTCCTATACGGAAACTATGGCCAAGGATGTGCGCAAGCATGGCTGATGACCAAATTTGGTTGCAGAATTTGAGAAATTCATGCTTGAGAAGAATCTTTGATTGAGAGGAAGCGGTTGTGTATGCAAAGAGGGAGGTGGAGTGATCAGAAGATGAGTTGACTGCAAGATGGTTCTTCAGAGCAGCAACGGGGCAGAGAGTATTGTTGCGTGCAGTCAGAACGACGGAGGCACCGAGTTCTTTCGTTGTTTTCATCCAGGGAATGTGGAAACTTGCAGAAGATGAACCATCTCGCAACTTGCGAAAGGTAATCCTAGAAGAAAATGAGAGAGATTAAAGAAAGGAGGGAATAGCATACGAGGCGGAGCGAAGGACATTATAATTTTCATCAAAGGTGGCAGCAGTAGTAACCGTCAACTCGCCCAGTCGACAACAGCCGAAGAAGGCACATAAAGCGAGAGCCCACACAGCGGCATGGAGAGGGGTAGAGATGTTTAGGGCATGACGGAGAACCAACAAATGTTCGATGGAGACAGGAGCCCGAAGGGGCCATTTGTGTTTAGAGCCTTCCTTATTTGCCGAAATATGGGCGAGTTGAACCCATTTGTCATCGCCGAACCAAGGCGCATGATTTATGGTATGCCATGCACAGATACCGGACAACCAGGAGTGAATGGTGTTCCCGGATTGCCTGCCTTTGTGCTCTCCAATAAAGGCACAAAGGAGGGGGTAAGAAGCAGGCATTCGTGCTTCTTCGTCGATGTGCCATGTGTCACAGAATTGTGTAAACCATAGAGTGCCAGCAGCGTATGTACTTTTGGTGTTTGGTGCATAAGCACCATGAATTGACATCATTGCACTGTCAACCAATTTTGAAGGGAGAGAAGCAAGTAATTGCTGTCTGTGATGAGCAGCGTACGGTGTATCCCAAGAGAATAGATGATCAGTCGCTGGGACATGAGGGTGTAAAGTATTGTGAGTAATCTGGTGTCCTGCCTGTGGTTTCCTTGCCATGGTAGAGCAGGCAGGCAGGGCTGCTCTGAGGGTGTGAGAGGAGGGGATTCGGATCTCGGGATCAGGTTGTTGCATGGGAGTGAGTGTGTCGGATGGGAAAGATGTTGAAGTCAATGAGGGAAGGGAAGTTGTTGAAGTTCAATTCTTGAAAGGATGGAGGAAGCTTTGACGGCATGTGGGGCACGGAGGAACAGAGGATGTACCACCCACAGTCATCTCGACGACACGTGTCGCCGGTTTGAAAGGATAATCTAACCTAAAGACAGATAAGATGTCAGAGTAAGAGTGAAAGGGAGATAGTCTAACCTAGGCATGAAGAAAACATGAAGCTAGCTCATCAGGGAGCTTGAAAGACGGGAACATCTGCTTTCCAGCAGGTCCTGGTTCTCTGCACGAGATAGGATCAGCTGGATTGGCATGAGACTCAATATAGATCGTTTTTAAGATGATGGATACAGCCATGAGAGCAAGGTGTGTGCGGCAGACTGCAAGGTTTAAATGAATATTGCCGCTGCGGCCTTTATCAAGGGCACCGATAGTACCTTGATTATCAAAGTGAACAAGCAGGTGTGCATCACGAATACCTCTTGCTTCCAGGAATTGAATGAGAAGCTCAATAGCTACCATTTCGAGCCAGCAGATATCTCGGCCCTCAATCTTCCAGGAAGGCGAGAGCTGGAGAGCAGCCCATTCCTCGCCGATGATGATTCCGATACCCCATGAAGTAGAGGCATTGACGTACAGCCCAAGATCTGATAAAGGCCCAAGGGGACGAAGGGACTGAGAGATCCCACGCAAAGTGAGCTTGACGAGCCACCACTTGAGGTTGGTGATCAATGAATGCGGAGGGTACTTCGTGAGGAATTCATCACTATGGAACACAGATGTGAAGTTGGAGAGAGAAGGTAGATGAGAGCGGCCGTCGAGATAGATGAAGGCAATGTGGCAGAGAGAACCATGAATCTTCTCTACATCACGTAAATGACAAGGTCATCCTTCAAAGTCCCTGAGGAACTGAAGGACGCGCTGATGGAACTTATTTCTCTTCCCTTCAGGTAAGCTGACAAGCTTCTTGGGGATGTCCCAGAGGAATCCAATGAAAGTCGTCACAAATGAGAAACATTCATCACCCTTCTCATCGTGCCATGGAACACCCAGAGGTGAGATACGGCGGAGCATCTTGGATCGGTCATAGTCATAACAAAAGTTGCCCTCGATGAACAGACCAGATTTGGAAGGGAATTGAAAGATCTTCAAGTCGTCTTCATATTTCGGTACTGGAAAGACCCCTTCAGCTCTCCAAATATCGACGACAGTGTTCGCAATCATACCAGCGTTGCTGCTGGCGCAGGCAGCCCTGAATGGGTGATCGTGATTAATGAAGAAATCGTTCGATGTCCCTTGGACGACAAGCCAGGGTTTATGAGAAGGAAGAACAGGGCATGTACAATGAAATTTCTTGATATTGAGGGTACATGCCTGTGTTCCAGGAGGCGCCTGAGAGATCTGCGTGAACAGGAGTGTGAGCAAGAGATGCAGGAAAGATAATATACAGAAAGAGGAACATGATATGTAATGTCGAACTGAAGGGCAGTATGTACCACTCATGATAACCAAAGGGTTGTCATGCACAATGCATGGAAGATGAATCATCATGCAAAGCACATGGGACAGGAGTCATCATGCTCAGTGCATGGAAGATAAATCATCGTGCTCAGCATGCACGGGAGATGATCATCATGCTCGATACATGGGAGATGAATCATCGTGCTGATAGCATGGAACAGAAAGATGATAAGGATGATGATAAAGACAAGGTCCCAGGTAACTGCCTGCGGCAAAAATACCCAAAGAGCCACTGGGCGCAAGACCAGGGCTAGCCGGCAGTGAAAACATCTCCACGCACGAAACACAAAGGAGATGTGTAATAAAGAAAGAAAGAAAGGGTGGGAAATAGACAGATTGGGCAGTAACTCACGATGTCAGCAAGTTTTGATGTGGTGTCAAACCGTGTAGGAAATTCGTCCTTGCGGATGTGCGAATTGACGGATGCATGGACTTTTGTTGTTTTGGAGAGGTGTTGGCACACCCAAAGCTTGTCCGGCACTCCAGGATTTTGAGGTTGCACAGAGACGATGAGAGAGGATGATTGAAAGGGGCTGCATAGGATATGTTCAGTGACCTCTTGAGAGAAAGGGCCTGATAATCTGCCTGTGGCGAGTTCTTTGCTTAGCCAGTCAGAGATGGTGTCGGGATAAGACAAGATCGAGGGGTTGTTAGGCATGATAATAGTCTGGGAGAGCAGAGGCATATGACCGATAGGGAAGCCAAGGCGCAGATTGGAAGGGAGAAGGGAATAATTGTCGAAAAGGTGGTGCTTGCACAATAAGGTCTCAAAGGCATCAGTGTTGTAAGGGTGTAGAATTCGGTTGAATAAAAGGGTCTCTTCAGGAGAAGTATTGGATAAAGGAGGTCGAGAAATGATTGAAGAAGAGAAATCTGAGTAGGAGAGAGGAAGTGACGACGACGCTTGGACAAACATGTTAGTTTGCAGGTCGCGAACGGCAGATCCATGAGAAGGCATTGTGGTGTTTGCTCCTGCAGAAGGAGCAGACGTGGAGGTGTTTGTCTTTGTGGGAACAGGGATGTCTGTGGTCACCTCTGAGATTCCAGCTGATGCATATAATGCGGTTGTCGGGGCTGAGGAGATTGCGGTCAGTGTACTTCACCCATACCGACTTGCCGTCACTTTTGAACTTGATGGGTATGGTGCTGTCTGCGTGTTGGGTCGTGTCGTGACCTCGCTCGGCACAGATGAGGCAGTCGGGCATCGAGGAGGAAGATCGACCACTACCTGATTGAAAGGGCTGGGGGGGACGAGACTGGGAGGAGCGAGGGGTGAGTTTCGGGATGAGCTTGTTGGCAGTACTGCTGAAAGAGGATTTGGGTGCTGACGACAAGATCATCCCATGGACTTCAACCATCATTTCTTGCTGCTTCTCAGATAATTTGTAAGCCTGATAATAGTGGGCTGCGTCAAATTCTCTGTACTTTGCCCAGTGTTCCTGACAGAATTTCAATTCATCAGCTTTCCATGCATCGTAAAGTTTGTCCTTGGTGTCCTGAGAAGTGTAGAAACAAAAGTGATCATTGTACCAAGCGCTGTGCACTTCACATGTGCCCTCTTCATCCCACTCCTTTTGGAAAAGGTACATGTTGCCTGCCGCTTCAGTCCACTGGCTACAAGACAAAGATAGTTCCTTGCCGAAACGTGTTGACAGTTTTTCAATATCCAAAATGATGTTACCTTTCATCTTGCCAGGGTTCAGATTAGTCTTCGTCATTGCTAGAGTAGACGCCTCAACATTTAAGATATTCAGGTTTTTGTTGAGGAAGAAAGGGAGTGGAACGACAATGCAGAGTTCGGTGTCAAAGAGGTTTTGTGGGAATGTGGCTTGCCATGGGACTCCCACAACCCAGGGAACCATCTTCTGTCCGTTCATGCAATGTCACTTTGCAATCCTAGTGTCTTCTGCCGAAAGTCTCTGTTTGTCAGCAGGTTTCCGTTTCAGCTTTGATTTGATATCTTCATCCGCAATCCATTTGGCTAGTTTGGAGTAGATGAGACCGGGAAAGGAAGCCACGAAGGAAGGGACATGGAAGCGGTTAAGGTCTACTTCGTCAAGAGAGATAAGAGAAGCCTGTTCAGAACCAGGTTCCTTGTGAACAGTAGGGTCAGACGCGTGATTGAAAGATTTCCGAGATCTTTCAGCATTCTCTTCCTCAATTTCTTTATTCATCTGGAGTATGGAGATCAACAGCAAGTTTTTTAGCATTTGAATGATAGCTGAAGATGTATGAGTGTGAGGAACGCGAGGAATAGCAGTAAAAGAATCAGAGACAGGTGTAGCCACAGTTTGAGAGCTTCCAGTAGAGCTTTCAGTACTAGTAGTAGCCATTGTCAGAGGAATGTCGGCCATTGTAAAGGTCAGGAAGAAATTGCCAAGGTTCAAAAAATTCACTGATGAATGAGAGGATCTTTTTACGCATCAGTGTTGAACTTAAGGCTTAGGGGTTAATAAGGTTTAAGGCTTAAAATCATTCTAAGGCTAAGGGTTAGCATCATTCATAGTTTTCAATAGGTCTTAAATAAGCCTTAGAAATGTGTGCCAAGAGAATATGACTACTACTATGTGGAATGAATCAGATGGACAAATTGCAAATCTACTCCACTTCCAACCTTGCCCCAGCCAAACTTGGAAACATGTTATCCCCAGTACCAAGCAAAATGGTCCCCTATCCATTCATACTTTTCTTTTCATGGCCAAAAAAATATGATATTGATGAGCAGGCTGCAGGTGAGGCAAAACCACTTTATCACTGGTACCCAGCAGAACCAGGTCCACATTCTTGCACACTGTCATTGCTGAAAATAAACTGATAAGTATTGGTGGACAGTACAGATGACACAAAATCAGAGGTGGCAGTCATACATGGAGGAAGCCCCATTGATGACTTTTTGGCAGATGAGGAGGCAGATGAGAAGAGAATATGTACCAGATGATAGGAAAATTAGAGGGCCTAGGTGATGACTTTGAAGGACTGACAAAATAATATATTTTTAGGCAGAGCCTTAATAACCCCTTAGAACCAAGTCTTAATTAAGGCCTGTAACTAAGACCTAAGCCTTAGCCAAAATTCTGGAGGTTAATAACCCCTTAGAATCCAACACTGTTAATACGCATCAGAACGATAAACTGAACGACAAGCAGAATCCAGTCTCCTTGTCTGACATTTGGAGACTTCTAGGTTCTTTGTACTTATGAGTACAAACGCGAGGTTTCGTTCTGACGCTCTGACGTTATCTTATCCGATAATGAGCTTATCACTCGTTCCTCGTGCTCGCTCATCGCGGAAATTTTCACCCCTTCCTATCAAAATGCACCAGACGTTATAGGGCAGGATCTTGCGCGTGAATTTTCTCATTTTTTTGCCTCCGACTTTAAAGTCCGCTGATGGGATCTTATCTTCCTCCTGAACAGCGCTTGATCCTGCCCTATAACGTCGGGAACGAGACTACCTCAATTCTACCTATTACATTTTACCGATCCCAGGCTTCATCATGATGTTCATAGATGATTGTAATGGGCTCATCAGCGACGCAACCCGGATAGTTGTACGCCTGCGGATGACAGACAGGGTCATTGCCGTTCATCGGCACCTCGCCATCTATATCTTTGAACAGCTGAATGTTGTACCAAAAGGATGACAAGCCTTCAGCCTGCATAACCCGGGACTTCAAGCGAGCCACTGTTCGAGGTGGAGCAACCGAAAGGATGTTGATGCGACCCAAGGAAAACTCCTCCGAATCAAAAGAAGTCTTTGAAGCCACTGCACCCTCTTCCTTATAAAGGCGGTAGTAAACTGCCAGGCAAAATGCATTATGTTCACTCAAGTAACGAGATTTCGATCATTGAACCCACCATAGTGGATTTGCATGTCTAGCTTCAGGTATACCCTCCAACGAAACTAACCTTCTTGATAAATTTTCATCATGATCTAGCCCCGAAATGACCAAGACGATAGGGTCGTCCTCAGATAAGCCAGGGCCAGTTGACCCTCTGAGCCGACTTTTCCTCAACTGCAGTCTGGCTTGAAAGTGATTCGAATAGGGTGCTTGTCATTCCCGAAATGTCTTCGATGTTGCATAGATGCTTTTTCACAGACGAGGCGGTAAGTGGGGGTGTGATGAGCTTTGGAAGAGTGCGGCCGATGCATGGATCAGTTGCATGGATCGGATTGTTTGACGAGATTGATCCATAGCTCGTGTAGAGCCAATAGTATACTGAGGACACCTTCGTATGAATGGATAGAGAGCTTCATGGAAGATAACGCACCGAAACGAGGGCTATTATCCTCCGGGGTTACCTGTGAAATTCATTAACACCCTTAATTTGGTGTAGTGATCTGCACTTACAAGCTCTCCTCCGAGTCCTCGACCGTCTGATGAGTCTTTACCAGGACCGGAGTGAAGTGTAGATGAAGCTGAAGACATAACCAATGATGTTTTTGGAGTTCAAATGAGATCGTACACGAGGTTGAGGTAGGGTGTCCGCTGGTTGCGCGTTGGTTCTAGTACTTAGCGCTCAAGGCTACTATCCATCCAAATCGTGAGAAAAGTATCGTGGTCAGAGCGCTGAGCGCTCAATTTTGGCTGGTGAGTCCTTGATGGAGACACTTGAGGCAGGGTCCAATGTGTGATCTAGGCAAAGGTACCTCCATAATTGTCGACACTTGTTGAATAATAAAGCTGATGTGCATCCCGAAAATATTGATTATCAAAATCTCAAATTGATGAACAATAAGAACATTGAGCACAACGAGTGGTCATTTCCGTTATTTTATTCTTCAACATAATCTTCAGCTGAGTGGTGTTACCATGGCTACCAAGGTTATTTCCCAAAGAAATTGTTTAGATATGTAAATTGAATGTGCTCAACATTCTTATTGTTCTTCATTTTGTAATTTTGACAATTGATGTTTTCCGGATGCACACCAGCTTCTTTATTTTACAAATGGCCACAATTATGGAGGTACATACAGTCGTGGACAAGCAAAGCCCACCAATTGCTTATCTGGCTGAAAACTCAATGAAATCGCGAGATTTTTTCAGAATCTTGCTCAGTTTTTCAAAAGACGTCGAAAACACCCCCTCCGAAGTTTTTCCCACGAGTAATTAGGAAGCGCCAAATTTTTGGGGTCGAAAACCGCCAATGTAGATACGAAATTTAGTTGAGTACTGAGTCTAAATGCATCATTGCGGTCCTCGAAACGCTGCGATGCCCTTTCTGCTTTCGCACAGCCCACTGGGCAGCCTCCCCAGTCAATCCGATGCGATAAGCTGACATCCACCGCCACGATCGGTTGATGAATCGCCAGATCACCTCAGGAGGACAAGCGTTCAGCGCTTCTGAGGCAGCGTCTTTTGCCTGTTGGAAAGTATTCTTGTCTACTTGTCGATATCTGTATTTAGCCCATCCCCAATACTATAGAGTAGAATCAGAATAAAGTTTGCCATAGGAAAGTATCAAGGCTCACCATTTCAATGGGATTGAGCTCGCAATGGAATTTAGGAAGAAAAATACACTCATGCCCGGCCTCCCGAATTACAGTTTCAAGAACGGAAATCTGGTTAGCAAAATCTTCTTGCTTACTGAGAAGACGTGCCATGCAGCAATTCTCATTCTCGAAAGGGCAGACTGGTGCACATTTAGCGCGAAGGTGGCGCACATCAAAGCCACGCTCTTCAAGAGTTTGTTGAAGCCCTTTTTGTTGCCCAGTCTCGGTGGTCATTTTTTGAATCCTGCCGCGATATTCTGGAAATGGATTTGAATCTGGAATAATAGTGTCTTTTTGCCGACGTTGCGCTCCACCGTTCGATTTATTCATTTCAAAGGCTTTGAGCGCATCAGGTGCTAATGCGGCGTGAGCAGATGATTGATCATAGATAAAAAGTGCCTGGCATCCTGGATGTGCTTCTTCGAAAACCGGGATTGCCTTGTTTTTCACCTGATCAATAAGCTGCTTGGAATCCCACCATGGATCACCATTGGAGCCTGGATAGATTATCTGCCGTGCTTCCTTTAAAACTTCACCGTTTGGGCCGTTCACGACCAAACGCCCATTCTCAGCCTCAATATATTCTGAGATGTGTATTAAGCGTCCCCTGTCTTTTTTTGGGATGATCTGCTCCGTTGAATGTAACCTGGAACAAAAAACAATAGTTAGAACTAAGGCAAATAAGCCAAGGGAACAATAAACATACCAAACCGATGCTGTATGCTCAAAGGCATGGAAAGACGACTCATCGTGAAACTCGGGGATAATTTCTTTCTCTCCCAGTTGAAGCAAGGGTGAAATTCTCTGTAAATCATCACCTATACGCTCATACCTCGCCATTCGGCTTTCAAATTCGGCCATTTTTGGAAGGAAAATATTCTGACGATAGGAAACAACATCTGCCCGTTCGTGTCCATCCACGTAAACGCCCTTCTTAATTCTGGTGCGATGCCAACCAAGCTTAACGAGCCAGCGACGAGCTGTTCTCTCGCAAAGTGGCTTGTTGGGATAAATACCGAGCGATGGAAGTATTGATTCGTTAAGGCCTTTCTGAAATTTGACTGGGGTAACTTTCCCCTTCTGCTGCTGGATAAGCCAAGCACGAGATGCACGACGAACTGCCTCATTTTTCAAAATTGATCGTGAGTTCTTCTGCCCACCACGTCGCTCCCGGGGAAGCTGTTCAAAAATTTGATAGTGGCGTGCAAGGGCTCGGATTCTCCTTGCAAAATGATCTGACGATCCTTCGAGTTTTTGGTGCCACTGCTTGGCAATGTCTTTGCTTGCTTCTATTCTACCAAGTCCTTTGAGGCGAAGCGTGGCGAAATTACGAAGAATCATGAGTTGGTTAATTTGGGATAAGGGAAGCGACTTGAATTTTTTATTGAGGTCATTCTTAATTTGATCGCGAAGTGCGTGCCAGTCTCGTATTTCGCTTGGATTTGACGCAAAGCATTCGTCGAGTTCCGCCTCCCATTCCTCATCTGCAAGTTCTAAATCATCAGTATTTTTCTGAGCTGCATGATGGGGGTCTGCAGAATTTTCGGGGTTACTCTCGCATCCATTCTTTCTCTTTCCTAGGAGCGAGATCTGGTCATCAAATAATAAACGCGGTGGACTCATCGATTCTTCACGGATCTGGACCAAATCACAAAAAACATCTGCTGGGGTTTCGTCATCAAACATTAAACGGGGTGGGCTGGCAGATTCAATGCGAATTTGAATGTCATTTTCTCCTGCATCTTCTTCGGCAACAATCTCTGCGTCTCTTTCAAGAGGAATTTCGAGCTCTGGACTCTCCTGCTTGATTGTGTCAACCTGATAAAATTTTAGCAGCTCTAAATTTGATTAAAAAGTATATTTGACAGACCTCAAATGTATCTTCCCCAAATCCACTCGAATCCGATTGACCTGAATCTGATTCCATGTTGTCCTCATGGTCTATACATGGCCTTTTGTCAGTCTTCGTGAATCCGAGATCTTCAAGAGTCTTCTGATCTTTTAAAAGGGACTTATAACGACATTGAGTTCGCGTCGATTTGCTCCCAACATCTGGACCTTTTTTATATTCTTTAGGACGGTTTGCGACTATCAAAATGGGATTAACGCGGAAAGTGAAAGCCGAGTTTAAAGCACGCACTCTTTCTCTCCTTCCGCAACTTCTTTCTTGTCTTTTTTGGCACCCAATCCTCATCCATCAAATTGTCCCCGACATCCATCGCCATTCGCATGAGGGCGACATACAAGCCCTTGTTTCTGTACTTTCTTGGATTCACCCCGGGCCGTATTTCCTCGACCTTGTCAAGAAAATCCTCTTCGTCTTCACTATCAATATCACCATCGGACTCTACACCATCACACACTGGTCTACTGCTGTCAACGTGCACATTGGGAACCCACTCTTCATCGTCGACATCATCGAGATCGTTATCTATCAGCAGATCAGGTGTGTGGGATGTTTCCACCCGCGGGCCGCAGATTGGCTCCGAATCCGTGTGAGAAACGCCTGTCGTGGGCTTCGACTGATTTCGGAGACCAGAGATGTTGCGTTTGACTTTCTTCTTAGGAGGCATTGGCGTATACAGTCAAATTTCAACATTTTATTGTGGGGCAACCACTCGATGAAACCCTTTGGAACGTGGTGGACACGCACCATTTATCAAAAGGAAGCGATTACACATTTTTTCAGATTTTTCCATGTCCTTTTAAGGGTTTTCGCCAAAATCTCAGGGACCATTTCCTTAAATAGACATTTTCTCAAGAACGGCTCGGTGAATCTCTTTGAAACTTGGCCGGGAGCTTCACCTAACTAATACACAACGTTTCAGATACTCAAAAAGAAAGTGCTATGTCAGCCATTTTTTTAGTGGGCTTTGCTTGTCCACGACTGTATGTCCAAATTTGTCCTGAATATTCTTTGGACCCTGTCTCAAGTGAGATGAGGTTGAAAGATCACGATAGCGGTTACAAAGCGGAACGATCGTTTACGAGACGACTCCTTTGGGTTCCTTTACCACGGCCTTGGAGTCCAAAGTCGTCGTAAGTTCAACAGTTCGTGACTGTAGCACCAATATTGGGGCGAACCCTCAAACAAAGAGTGGCGGTAAGATCATCCTACATACATATATCAACCAAAGAATAAGATTATCTGGGCGAAAACACAGCGAACGACTATCCCACTCTATATCGTCTATCAATCAATCGTTATAGATATTCCACGACTAGAAGAAGAAAAACAAACAGTCAGCACCCACTCCACAAAAAAGGGAGGGAGAAACGTACACTTCGCCACTGCAATCCCTTAGTGTCCGCAATAGGCCCATCAATCCCAAACGCCACGCCCTTGAACCACCAAAACGAGAAAAGCAACAGAAAAGCAAACACGCCAAAGAAGATGTTCTTGACTTTTGTAGTGAGGAGCTTCGATGAGAAGATGAAGTGGTCGAGCACGTGGGCGAGCATTAGGACTGCGAAGTAGAGGGTTGGGAGCTAAAGGGAGGGAGGAGGGTCAGATACGCGTTGGTGGTGGGGGAGGAGGGGAAGAGTTACACGTACGTAGTGGTGCAGATAGGTGACGCGATCCATGATGAGGAAAGGCACTATACAAGACATCAGCAGCTAAAGCGTGAAAAGGAAAAACGCCCAACCAAAGAACGCAATCTTCCCAACGTACAAGAAATGATCCCATTCATCTACACCCGCCAACAAGAAGATCAAGTTCAAAAGCAGACAGATTCAAAAAATGGCAAAAGAGAGAGCGCAAGTCGGGATGAGTTAACTGTTCAGTCCCCACTTAACCAGATTTTACCCTCAGACATGAAGCGAATATTCGGAATAAGATTTCTTGTAGATTGAACATCGGACAGATCAGAAGACTTATGAGTCATAGGTGAATTAACAAAAATCAACATGTCCTAGGAATGAAATAACCTGGTTCAGAAGATAAACATGATACGTCGGAACATTGCGCTCACTTTTGAAGACAACTGATGGAAGTAATATCGTAAGTCTCCTGAGATGGCGAAAAAAGCAATGAACTCACGGCCACGCTTTCCATCAACAGTTATGGCATTATATCCAGAACAAAACTCTTTGAAAAAAATAAAAAGGTAGTGTAAGTACTATCATAGTGTGAAACAGTGGAAAATGAGCCGTACCGCCAAACATAAGGTGTTCTGTTTCGAAGCCATCTGTGTACATGATTTCATCTTTCTTGAAGGAAAGCCAATACCGCCGCATATTATCTCCCTCTGTAGCCACGGACGGCAGATCAATAGCTTTCAGAATAGTTAACTCAACTTACCCCAGGAGGTTGCCTGTAATGCTTTGATCGGCATTGTGAATCTCGCGTCCACCAGAGGGACTGGGTCTTCAGGAGGAACTGGGCTCTGAGGAGGAACTGGGTTTCGAGAAGGGACTGGGTTCCGAGAAGGGACTTGAACGGGGATTTCGATTTCCTCTACCTTCGTCTGACTTTCTTGGGTCCGACAGATGACCGTAATGGGCTCATCAGCGACGCGACCCGGATAGTTGTACGCCTCTGGATGGGAGATAGGATCACTATCATTCATCGGCACATCACCGTCTATATCTTTGAACAGCTGAATGTTGTGGCCAATAAAGTCCTCAGCCTTCATAACCCGGAACTTCAACAAAGCCACTGTTTGAGGTGGAGCAACCGAGAGCATGCTGATGCGGCCCAAAGAAAAGTCCTCCGAATCAAAAGAAGTCTTTGAAGCCACTGCACCCTCTTCGTCATAAAGGCGGTAGTAAACTGAACAAGATACGGTATGTTCATTCAGGTAACGAGATTCAGATTGAACCCACCGTAACGTAGATTGGCATGTCTAGCTTCAGGTAAACCCTCCAACGATACTCTCGTTACTGATCGTTTTTCAACATCTTGCACCCCAACGACCAAGACGATAGGGTCGTCCTCAAATAAGCCCGGGCCAGTTGACCCCCTGAGCGACAATCGCGACGTTTCCTTAACTGCAGTCTGGCTTGAGAGTGATTCGAATAGTGTCGTGCTTGTGGCTCCCGATAAGCCTTCGATCTTGCACAGATGCTTTTTCACGGACGAGGTGGTAAGTGGGGGTGTGATGAGCTTTGGAAGGGTGCGGCTGATGTATAGGTCATTTGCGTAGATCGGATTGTTTGACGTGATTGACCCATATTTCGTGTAAAGCCGGTAGTATACTGAGTGCGCCTTTGTCTGAGTGGATACAGAGCTTTATGAAAGATAACACACTATAACGAGGGCCATTACCGCCGAGGGTTACCTGTGAAAATCAATGAAATTTTTGTTACGGTGTAGTGATCTGCACATACAGGCTCTCCTCGACCGTCCAACGAGTCTTTACCAGGACCAGAGTGAAGTGTAGATGATGCAAAAGACATAACCGGTACTTTTCTGGGAGTTTCAATATCGTAGACGAATAGGGATTAAGGTCTAGATGGATCGCCCGCCGGTTGCGCGGTTGGTTCCACGGTGATATGATAGCAGCAAAAGCGCTCAGGCTATTCGAGGAATCGTGAGAAAGGTATTGTGGTCCAATGGTCTACTTCAGAATAAGTGGCATGGTATTGTAACCGCAAAAGAAACCTCTTCTACCGTGAAGATGAAGTCATGAGGAACCTGGTATTTTCAAAGAAAACGCGAAGATACCGTGACGGACACACCTTACGATGCGTTTTCGAAAGTTGCGAAGCCCGTTTTTATGAGGAGTTCAAGCAAATGTGGAAAGAGGAGAAGAGTTGCCGGCTGCAAATTGCTCCAAACTCAAGCAAAGACTAGCAGGTAGTATCAAGTTGGACATGGAACAAGGATATCACTTTTTCAAAACTTAATGACAATTGAATAGGTGAAAGCTTTCCGAAAGTAATGCCAACACGGTCTCCTTACCCATGGTTGTCCGAACATAGTACAGACATAGGTACTTAGGCTTAGGAATTGATTAGCCAAACGCCGCACATGAGTGGTGATACGAAACTAATCCTCGTCCTAGATACATATATCAACCAAACAATAAGATTATTCGGGCAAGACACAGCGAACGACTAGTTATCCCACTCTATATCGTCTATCATTCAATCAATCAATCGTTATAGATATTCCACGACTAAAAGAAACACCCAAACAGTCAGCACCACTACACAAAAATAGGGGGGAAAGGAAACGTACACTTCGCCACTGCAATCCCCTAGTGTCCGCAATAGGCCCATCAATACCAAACGCCACGCCCTTGAACCACCAAAACGAGAAAAGCAACAGGAAAGTAAACACGCCAAAAAAGATGTTCTTGACTTTTGTAGTGAGGAGCTTGGATGAGAAGATGAAGTGGTCGAGTACGTGGGCGAGCATTAGGACTGCGAAGTAGAGGGTTGGAAGCTGGAGGGAGGCAGGGAGGGAGGTCAGATACGCGTTGGTGAAGGGGGGGAAGAGTTACACGTACATAGTGGTGCAGATAGGTGACGCGACCCATGATGAGGAAAGGCACTATACCAGACATCAATCAGCAGCTGCAGTTGATAAGAGTGAAAACGAAAACAACAGACCATAATGGAACACCCAACCAAAGAACGCAATCTTCCCAACGTACAGGAAATGGTCCCATTCATCTACACCCACCACCAAATCAGCTCTCTCCATCTGGCAGAAGAAAAGAAAAAAACAACTCACGAGCATCCATATCATGATACTTCCTCTGCCACCTCAACAAATAAATACCCAACGCGAACAAACCGACAAACAAACTTATCGAGCTCGCCCACCATATAATAGGCGTGCCCATGAGGTAATACTTGAGCTGCGTGTCGCCCCAGCCACACATCCTCAGTCCAAGGTGTAAGAAGGGCCAGTCAAACGGCTTCGACGCCAATATATCCTCCTTATCCGGATCTGGGATGAGCGCGTTGTTGGACGTCATCATCGCTACATTGAGGTGCCAAAAGTCCCGAAGGAAGGGGGAGCGGTAGAATTTGGTGTCGCCTGCTGGTACTATATCACAACAATCCCGTTAGCCAAATCAAGAAAAGAAAGGGTGAGAAAGGAAAGGTAAAACATACACCGATCATTCCAATGACTCTCCACATTCCAATACGTATGCACGTCCTTGGGGTTATTCTCCTTATCACAACTAACCTCCACCTGCTTGAACCCCCACTGCGGCAAAATCGCATTCGCAGCGCGGAGATAACACCCCAACGCCTGATGCTTAAACCTCAAGCGCGTCGTCAAAGAGTGTATCCGATCCACACTCTCCTTCGGTCCTTGCTTGATATCATCCACAACCTCCACCTGCCAATAATCATGATTATCCCCGATCGTTTCGTTCCCGTAACACGACACTTCGTAGTTCAGCTTCGTAACGGGCGCGAGGACCGTGTGGGAGTGGAGATTCCGCGTGGTGGCGGCGTGGTTTAGACGGATGACGTCCCCGTCTTTGAGGAACCGGATGGGGTCGTTGGGGTTGTAAGGAGGCTCGTCCCAGCGGGGGAGAACGACAAAGTCGTTGTTGGAGTCTTTGTAGTGATAGCAGGTCACTTGTTGTTGGGTGGACCCCACCGGATAGGATTGCACGTGAGAGTGGAGGAGGCCACCGCCCCAGCCCATGTTTTTGAGGGTTAGTTTTGAGCCGTAGGCGATTTCTAAAAAAGGATTATTAAGGACGTTGTTTGAAAGGGCAAAGGGACAACAAACCAAGTGGGTTTTTGGCAAAGTCGTTTCCGACGAGGTTGGCTTGGAAGAGCGAGCTCATTTGCGCGTCACCTGGGCCTGAGTGGTTCAAGACCATGAAATGGATTTTGAAGGAAGCCATGAAGACGAGGATGGGGACGACGATGAGGCAAGCTATGCGTGCACCCCAATGTTTTAGTTGGTCTCGCTGCGATAGGTATCAGCTGGTCTGCTCTACGCTAACGTGGAATGAGACGCACCACTGGCATTTTGGTGTCTCCAAACTTTTCCCATAGATCTTCGATTGTGTAGACGCCCACGAGAGCCGTGACGAATAGACCAATCATTTTGACGCTGGTAGACGGTTAGTACTGACCTTCCGATGGGAAGGAAGCTTGCACACACCTGGTTACGCAGCCGATGGAAAAGCCGGTGAGGAATAACCAGAGCCACCAATCAACAGAAAAGGATCTAAAGAACACGTCAGCTTGGGTATGATGAGGTGAAGAACCGGCCGTACTGGTACTGTTGATTATGGAACTTGGTCAAGCAAAAAACGGTAAGGAACGTGAAGAACAGAAGCATAGAGTCCAGGAGGATAAACCGAGAAATACAAAGCCAGCCGACATCTACAGCGCATCATCAACAAACTCGAAGTGAAAAAGGAAAAAGAAAAAAAAAAAAAAAGGGAGGCCAAAAACTCACCAAAAAGAACCATCATAGCAGTCAAATGACAAGCCCACAAACTCATGCCCAACTCAAGCGCAGTATACCAAGCAAGCGGCACCATCCCCACCCCAAACGTAGCCAACATAACCCTCATAGCAACATACGGCACACCCTCCGGATACACTTCCCCACTCTTAAACTCAAACCCACCATCATACCCCGAAAGCAGCCCCGCAAGACCCACGAGCATCTTCCCCAACGGGGGGTGCACGTCAAAGTAGAACTCCCGTTTTAGGTAGTGGGACCCGAATTTACCGAAATGGGCTTCGTCCCAGACGACGATGTTGGATGCGCCGATTTTGTGGAAGCGGGTGTAGCAGGAGAGGAGGGTGTAGATTATGGGAGGGATGTGTTCGAGGTTTTGGTAGAGGAATTCGCGCTGTGTAATAGGTGAGTAAGTTAGTTGAGGGGTTGGTAGATGGAGGGAGGGGGAGACTTACGATAGACGTTGGCGGCGGAAGATGTTGTTGCTGTACACGGCCACTGCTGATCCTCCTTTGAGCAGCAGCCCTTGGCTTATTATAAACATCCTTGCCCTCATCGTCATCGTCATATTGCTCCTTTTCATACGGATCAAAGCTGCCAGCGCTGCTCGCCCCCGTCACAAGTTGGCCCGTCCTGACCCTCCTCCGGGCCTCGCCTTCAGACATTGAATAAAGCGGTAGCTGCTGCTGCTGCTCTTCGGACCAATGATGATGATGTGTCGTTGTTGGGTAAGAAACGTCTTCAAACCCGAATGAGGAGGAGTCCGAGTCTGAACGTGGCAAGTTATAGTCAGGATCAGGTGTGCCAAAATCAACAGCTACGGCGGAAGGTTTCATGAATTCAGGGTGTTACCCCTTTCACTAGGGCTTCAATTGGCTATTTTGGCGATGGAAAGAAGGAAGGTTTGTTCTTGGTGAGGGGTTCGCTAGATATGTAGGCCGATAGGAGGAGAGTGCTAGGAGAGGTTTGACGGACTGCGGCTGGCACATGATCTCACTGCCACGTCAAAAAACAGGCCGTAGAGTGAAAATATATACAGCAGGGTAAAGAGAGATAAGAAACGTAAGGAGATCGACTACGTTAGATGCATCGAAATACTTTTGCCAAATGCACAGGAAGATGTAATAGGGAACCGAAAAAACGGAGTAAGTACAGAACGTCGCAAACCCAACTCTGGTCTACTTTTGATGCCGTTGATACACAGCTGCGAAAGAAAGGTGGGTCAGCAATGAGTTTAGCGGAACGACGACAAGAAGCATACCAGAAACCATAGCGTGATCACGCTCATACGGCTCGAGGGTGACCTGTTCAAGGGGTCTGAACCGGCTTTCTTTCAATTTTTGCACCTCCGCGGCAAAGAGTGTCTCTGGTGGCACCGTTGAGTCGATACAGCTGGCTTTGATGGAAATGATGACGTGGCCCTGGTCTTTGAGGAAACTTTCTGCGTTGTGGATGACGATACGGGCTTGGTCGGGTTGGGCGACATCTGCAAAGATGACGTCGACTAGTGACAGGAGCATGCGGTACTTGTTGGGCAGCCGAGCATCCTCGACGATGGCTGGTGGGGGATGATCAGTTGGGGGAGTAGAGTACAAAGGCTAGAGGAGACGTACGAATGACATTCGTCCTCTTCTTCGCCATGTTGATGAGATCACGGCCAGAGCGCGGTGAGAACTCTACGGCGTACACCACACCTTCCTATAAATGAGATAAAAAGCGTGAGTGAAAGCCATCGAAAAAAAAGGCAACGAAAAGGACGTACAGGACCAACGATATCCGCAACATGGCTCACACTCGTCCCACTCGCAGCACCAAGGTACAAAACCTTCGCACCAGGCTTGATAAAAATATCATCCAACCCACCAAGCACGCCCGCCGCCAACTTGCTCCTAAACGGATTCCAAACCCTATACTCCGTCTTCGTCCCCTCCACACCACCCTCAATCGATATCCTCTTCTCCCCATACACACTCTCCCCCGGCACCAAATTCTTCGTAACCAGCATATGGTCTTTCCCCTTGGCGATGAACACCCCAGCGTGTCTATGCGGCTCCAAGACGGTGTTGCTTCCCCCTTTGGCTCCACCACGGCCACCACCACCACGGCCTCCACGACCGCCACCGCGGGCACCTCTACCACCTGGGGCACCGCGCCCGCCTCCGCGAGGTCCACCACGACCGCCACCGCGTCCTCCTCTGTCGCCAAATCCTCCTCTGTCACCAAATCCTCCACCTGAAAAAAGTCAAAGAAGGAACAAAGGTCAGCTTTGTCTGATAGGTGGGGTGTGTAGAGATGGATGGATGGATGGGGAAAGGAAATGAGATACGTACCCCCACGAGCACCACCACGACCTCCTCCTCGTCCACCAGGAGCTCCCCTCCCTCCTCCTCCTCCGCCTCGTCCTCGTCCGAAACCGCCACGGCCTCCAGATTCACCTGTCATAAGTGTTAGCTATGTATACGTATAAGAAATGAGGTATTAGCTACACACCGAATGCCATTTGTGTTTGAGGATGTTAACGTTTTCTTGGTTGAACGGACAAGAACAATTTTTTTCGATTACCTGATAAGTATGGGGTACAAATAAGAGATAACATTCGATTTGGAAAATCTTATCTTATCTCTTACCACGCAAGCCAATACTGATTTTACAAGCTCCAGCAACGGGTACTCTATCGGACTCACTCAGGCTTGTTGGTTGCCAGCGTACGGTTCCAACGGACTTTCTTGAACAAGTTCCATAGAACGCACTTCAACTTTTCTGATACACAAGTGGTGGGGCATTCGAAAGTCTGAGAACCTCAGCATGATTTACACTTTTACACAACTGGCAGTTCACGCCTCGCGCCGGCTGCCACTGCCACTCACTAAGAGGCACGAGTCGCGAATTCAGCGGATCGCACACCTCACCAGGACAGGACCTCTCAACTTGAAGATACCTTCCCCTTGTCAAGTTCAAGTCACTGCACGGCACGAATCCACCCAGGAGCTCGCTTTACGTCCCCACCTTCAACAACCTCCGATTCTACGACCAACAAGCTTTTGAGTTGACCCCCACTTCCTTCCTTCCTTCCTTCCAGATGGATGCTGTCTCTAGCTGTGCGCTCCCATGGTACCCGATTTCCGATGCATAATTGGCTTGTGGATGTGCGTCCTACGATCCAGGAATGGGAGCGAAGGTTCGACGGTTAGGTGTTGGTGGTGTGGGGCCCCAAAGTGCGTTGCGGTGGATTTGAATGCGTTGGAACGCGTCCCGGGTCAGTACTCGCGCGGCGACTCGGAATATGAGCCGGGCTCTTCATTAACTGATAAGTAACATCAATTTAATCTCTCACCGCCATTCTATTCCCCGCAGTCAATGTGCTCAATGGCAGTGACTTCAGTCTTCTTACACAAAGATCATCATAATAATCTCCCTCTCGGCGTTGACGGCGAGGACCAGTCGACTTTCCCTCTCGATCCGCACGTCACCCACGTTGTACGTCTTTCCCGAACCTTCTCATCCAAGTTTTTCCTCTCATGCGCATACAAACTACCTATTCAAGCTCCCGGCACACAAAGGGAATGCGTGCCGAATGTTTATGTAACTCGCTGCACCCCTTGCTCTGCCGATCAAAGCGCCGCTGGAGGGATGGTGAAGATGCAAAGAGATGAGATGATGGAATTACTTACAAAGGCTACGTCGTGTGAGTTTGTTTCCTTGCTGTCGACGCGTTTATATAGACTTACTACGACGCTCTTACTCATTCTCCCACTGGCACCAGACTACTTAAGTGTCGGTACCATCCTCAGGCTTGTCCTCCCATTCTATTCTTCCCGGCTGCTTTCCTTTAACAACGATCTGGGACGAGACGTTTCTTACTATGTCTACCTCCTCGACAACTCACGAACCCGACGCCTCCGACGACCTCACCGATATCGAGAAACAACGACCTAATACTATAAGCACCGAATCCCTAACAAAGGAAGAGGAGAAACTCGCACTGTCAGATTCGGCCGTCGTTCAACTTGAAGTCCCCGCACACGACTCAATATTCGACGAAGAGTACCCCGACGGTGGGTTCAGAGCGTGGCTTATTGTTTTCGGGGTCAGTACCACTTACCCTCATGAGTCACCTCCGAGTCGCACCCATCTCAATTCAGCTTGCTAATAAAATTTATTTTAGGCGATGTGCAACACTTTTGCAACGTTGGTTTTCACTTTTCTCCTTGCTCCTTCAAGTTTATCCCCGTCTACACATTGATCTGTTATGATCATAAATCCGAGTCCGAGTCGCTCCGGCTTCTTGACATGCCGAAGGCATTAATGGGGTAGCACGCTGCACGAGACTCATTTCCGTGACGTCCATCTATATGTTTTGATTCTGACAATAATAACCATCGTTCTATTTATAATAGGTTCGGTTACGTCAATTCTTGGGGTGTGAGTGCTCGCCCCGCCTTTCCAATGATTTTGGGCTGATATCTGGGAACAGATTTTTCAAGCCTACTATCAACTAACCCTCCTACACGACTCGCCACCATCAAGCATGTACGTGTAACCTCATCTCATCAAAATTCATCTTCCTGTGCTAAACTCAGTAATATAATAAAGCGCGTGGATAGGTTCCATCCAAGTAAGCAGTCCCCCCTCATCCCTTCCGAGTCTACATAGTACTAATTGAATTTCGTCAGTACGCCCTCATATTCCTCCCAGCAATATTCATAGGCCGCCTATTCGACCTGGGCCATTTCCGCGTCCTATTCCTCTCCTCAAGCGCGCTCTTAGTAGGCGCGACGTTCTTAGTAGCGCAATGTACGCAGTACTGGCATTTTCTCCTTTGTCAAGGGATAGCCGTTGGGGTGCGCATCGCTTTTTTTTTCCACTTCTGCCCTCCGTTGATGGATGAATGAATGAGCAGGCGGCGTGCGGAGGTATTTTCGGACCTACCGCCGCGGTCATCGCGCATTGGTTCAAGAAGCGGAGGGGGCTGGCTATGGGGATTGTAGCTGTTGGATCGTCGCTTGGGGGCGTAGTTTTGCCGATTGTCACTAAGAGCTTGATTCCGGTGGTTGGGTGAGTTCATGTTTTCCCAGGCGTCCTCTGACGGGTTTTTGGATTATAGCTTTCCGTGGACGATGAGGGTACTCGGATTTATCCTCCTTGTAGTCTTGGGCGCTGCGAATTTGGTAAAAGATTTTTTTTTTGCGTTTTGGTGTGGATTGTTGTTAAAAATATATGCTGTAGACCCTGAAACGGCGTCTACCATCTCGAAATGTACCGGGAGGCCTCTTCAACTGGGGCGCCTTCAAATCGGCGCCTTTCTCCGTTTATTGCGCCTCGGCGTTTTTCAACTTTCTTGGATTATACACCGGTATGAATCACAACTGTCCGGCTCCAAAAGTACTGATGGATCATTCTTCTGTTCGTAAAGTCCTGACTTACGTCGACGTCAGCGCAGCTTCAATCGGCATATCCCCTTCGTTCTCCTTTTATTTTGTCGCAATCGCAAACGCAGGGTCTCTCCTAGGTCGCTACGTCGCTGGGTATATGAGCGATCGACTCGGTAAGACCAAACATTTCTTTTTGTTACTTTTTCTTATCCGGCGTCACTAATTAATTAGGTCCAATGAACATTATGATACCCTTTACCGGAGTAGCCGGGATATTAACCTACGCATGGCCATTCGCCAAGACGAAAGCGTCGCTTCTCGCTTTGACGGTTCTTTACGGGTAATGAATGATATTTCTACAGCAGCGAATTGACTGACACCCGGAACAGGTTCGCTTCGGGTTCATATATATCTCTGCTCGCCAACCCAATGATGGATCTGGGAGATACGCATGATGTCGGCAGAAGGCTAGGAATGTTTTTGAGTATCATGTCCTTTGGCGCGTTGGCTGGCCCTCCAATATCGGGCGCGATTAATACGGCGACTGGGAGTTTTACTGCTGTTGGGGTTTATGCAGGTAAGCGGTGATACTTACTTAGAACGCTCTTGCGATGTGTGATTTATTTGTTCTTATTCTTACAGGAACGATGGTGATGGTTGGAGTGGGGTTGATTGGCGTCACTCGCCACTTGTTGCTGAAACAGTTTCTTGGGAAAATTTAGACAACCGTTAATTAAATGAGATGCACTACTCCTGCCGCAGTTTTTGTATAAATGTATGTACTACAGCTCAATATGTAAAATTATTTTGGACATTCATCATCCAGCCGGGCAGAACCTCATTAGTGAGGTTTACATTCCCCCAATGCGCCAGGCACAAAAAAGCGGTGGACAAGACTCATCGACTGCACATGGTGAAGTGATGCTATGGGACACAGAATAAGAGTTTATGCGGAGGTTGACATGCGGGGTTATATTTCGCGACATCAGACTCAATCATGACCGTGCAAGTCATATATTCCAAACACATATACCGACACAGGCGTCGACGTACAGGACAACATTGTTACAAAAGATTTCAAGAAAACATACTGCGCACTCCGACGCGCCGAGATACCAAGAGTAACGGGGATGCAACCGATGACAACGACGCCGGACTAAAAGTTCATTCAGATAATAAGAAGTCAATGAACGGAGGAGCACACTCACGAAGTTGTTATACTGGCAACAAACGGGCTGAGCGGTGCACATCCCACCTGCGCCGATACCGAGGTAGTTGATGGAGGTGCAGCCAGCCCCGCAGAGTGTAGTAATGGGGACAACGACAATGCCAAGGATGGCGAGGAGGGGGGCTATGATGCCTCCGTTTACCTACGCGACAAGGGTGGATCGTCAGGATTTTTTTTACAGAGGAAAAGGAAAGTTACTCACAGGCTGAGTATTATTGCAGCACCAGAGGTCTGGGGGGGGGCACAGGCTTGCGGGCATGGGGGTTGGAACTGGTGCGTACTGGAGACAAACGGTGAGGTCCAAGTCAGCTCAGTGGGTGAGTTGCCACTCAAGTATAATAACGCACGGTGGTGGCGGTAACGGTCTGGGTAGCAGACACGGCAGCGCCAAAAGCTAGAAGGACGAGAGCAGTCGAGAGACGAGAGAACTTCATATTTGTTGAATGTGAGGGATTGATTAGCTTGTGGGCTGTTCGAATGAGGAAGAGACTTTATACCTACAGGCCAAGGTCAGTGCGCAATTAGATGGTAAGACTCAGGGACTCACTTTACACATGAAATGGTCATTGGAACATCGATACTTGATTTATTCCCATCGGTCCTTGGAACCCGCAATAGTTCCAGAGCGTAGTATTGGCCAAAATAGGAATATTTTGAGGAAAAAATAATACTGAAGCCTCGAGAAAACCGATTGGCTCATTTGTCCGAGTCTCGGTAGATGCGAGCGTGCGAAATGAAGATACGAGCGCGTGCGCTAGTGAGCTTGAAGCACTGATATGTCGTAATGAAATGTGTCAAGCCTTTGCTGCATGAAGCTAACGTTCTTTTCTCGTGGGGGGACAACCGCAGGTTGGCCAGATGTCGGAGCAAAAGCTATGACAATGGAAGTCCGATCAAGACCCGCAAGGATTTTTAGAATTGTTTGTAGACCGTCAACGATTGAATTTTGTCTTATGCGAAACCTCTGCTTCTTAGGATGCCCTGAGTTGATCTACTCAAGAAAGTCGAGACACGTCAACTGATAACTGTGCCTTGGGGTATAGCCATGGTGAGCACCTACCAGGTTGAATCGTAGATGGATGTAGAGAAGTTGGAATCTGGCCCTGGAATTAAGCGACGTGGCAGTCAAATTTCAATGCGCTGGGCGTATAACCTATTTTGACACCCATTTAAAATCACGACTTGTAGCCAAGTATGCCTTTAGTAACAGCCTGGTCTAGTCGAGGGGCCCAGGCTAACAGCGGTTTTGAGAATCGGCTTTCTCATGCGCTGCGTTCAATGGTCGAGTGCCGACTCGGGAACACGTAAGATCATTCTTGTTTCGGAGCTAGATGCACTACTAATTCAGGCGGGTGTACAGTGGGGGACAAGCCCGGGCTATCCATACCAGTTTCCTGTGATTTTCCAGAACCATATTAGCGGATTTAGAGAGCGGCCAGCGATGAAGCTGCAAGCATTGACACTGGTGGCAGGATGACTTTGATTTTCGAATCCGAATTCCCATAAGTTTTACTGAAGACGTCAGTTTCGGTGAAGGCTCAGAGTCGCGATGAGAGCTCGGTGGGCTTTGAGCGTCCAGGTGAGCCAAAGGTGAGCCCAGCACAGAGGTGTTGATCACACAGCGTGACGTCACGCGCCAAACAGTCAGCGACAGTCACATTGCTCCGAGTCACCTATATTGCCCCTATACTTCTTCACAACTTCAAGTTATGTGTGTTCCACCTTCCACCGTCGGACAACCTTGTCACTTCCTGGCCACCCATGCTGGAACCCATTGGTCAACAAGCCCTCGATCTTCCCAACGAAGTTTTACTACATGTTTTCCACTTCTTCCCCTTAGAGGCACTCATCATCGGGCGAACAGTATCTCAAGATTGGAGGCGGTTGATACCACTTGCTGATATTTCTCCCATACGTCGGGCCTTCCTTGACTTCTACCTCACGCTCGTCAGCTCACCGATCTTTCCACAAACCCGCCCTTGGGTCCTTGCTAACCTCCAGCCTTTCGACCGCCAAGCGTATATCGATGACCTGATGCGCCAGCATCCCTATGTTCCAGAGGCCTTTCGCGTCTGGATCTTAGAGTGGCCAGCGCGGGCAGTGATTGGGTGTGTGTGGCCAGGCTTGCCCAATCTCTACTCTAGACGCCCCTGTGTGGATGATGTCCACCGAATAGAGGGAACAAACTGGCTGGCGCCAGTACCTCCTACGGTCTGTGCCATACCATTTAAAAACTGTACCCCGGAAGCCGAATTCATTCCTGCGCTCTCCATCTTCTACGGCAACGAATCTACCATCTAGCTCATGCTTGACGAGAGAGATACTCTTCGGGACAAGGTTTATACTTTCTTTGAAGGTGGTAATGAGCTTTGGGAGGAGGATGGTTCGACGGAATGGGATGTCATTGATGCGGACTGGATCGGGTGGCAACGACGGACGTGGGACAACGTCGAAGCGGCGGCGAGGGAAAGAGCCCAGAAAAACATACCAATTCTCCAGCTTGAGACAATACCACCAGACGTACCTTTCGTCGAGTGCTGGTATTATACTA
>NW_001889889.1:510643-512454 GCF_000143565.1 Laccaria bicolor S238N-H82
CGAAGTTATTGTTCTGGCAGCAGACGGGTTGGGCGGTGCACATGCCTCCAACACCAACGCCAAGGGCGTTGATGGAGCTACAGCCGGAACCAACAAGCGCACTGATGGGGTCAACGACGATGCCCAACAGCGCAAGGAGCGCTCCGACGACGTTACCGTTGGACTAAAAAGTTACGGTTGTGATGAGCATATTGTGGTCTTGCAGAGGCGTTTCATACTTACCGACTGCGTCTCGTTGCAGCACCAGAGAGCGGAAGTGTCGCATTGGCTGGCGGGAGGTGGGGTTGGGACCGGGGCGTACTATCGGAAATAAAGGTAAATTAATGGGGGTATCTAGGACGACAGGAGAAGGCTGGCGTACGGTGGTGACCGTGACAGTCTGCCAAGCAGAAACGAAGGTCGTGAGGACCAAGAGAACAAGAGCGGTGGAGATACGAGAGAACTGCATTGTTGTTATGAAGGTCGGTGAACTGAGAGTTTTCGACTGAGGGATTGGGGATCTTAGTAGGCCTTTTATACCCCTCTCGTAGGGTTTTCACGTCTCTTCAAGGAAGAAAAGAGCTGAATAAATTTGGATAAATTATCCAGCTTGCTGGTTTGTAATATCCATTGCATTACGCAGGGAAAACACAAGAACCCACGTTCTGCCACGTGTAAGGCGCGGAGCGACATACCATTCGGCCGCTCCAAGTACGCTAAGGGGCAAAGTAGGGGTTTACGGGTGGTGGGTAAAAAAAGATATGTCACGAGCACAAACTTTTCATCCGCCACGCGAGTTAAGCAGATGGCCGCCCGGAAGTACACGCCGTATCTGAAGAAGCTGTTAAAAATGTATCTCTGCAGGAACGAGAAGAAGCCTGCCTTCGAAGTGATCTAGTTTGTGTGATCGGAATATTGTCAGATCGGCCGAAGTGCGCAGGAGAGGGGACTTCTTCATAATGATTTCAACGAGGAGCGCACTAAAATGAATGCGATACAGTAAGGCAAATACAAGAGAATAAATAATTCCATAAAATAGCCAAGGGTATACTGCTGGCAAATGGGGTCCATTACGACCCGTCGAGAGATCACCACTGTCGCTTCTTCGTCGCCTTCTTGGTCTTGGGCTGGGCAGCCGCCGCGAGTTTGGCCTTGATCTTGGGCTCGCAGGTTGAACAATACCACTTCTCTGGTGTCGGCTGCTTCATGCCGACACACGTGAGATGGAACTAATGCTAACGTCAGGAAAGAAGAGACACGTTTGACCAAGAATGCAAAACTGACCCATTCGAATGGGCAATCGCCCTCATTGTCACAGGCAATCATCTGCATGATCAAGGTAAGCTTCGGAGCGAGGGGAAAGTAGGGCGAACGACTCACATCGCCGTAGCTTTGCTTCTGGCAGAAGCAGTAGAGCCTCTCGTCCTCCCCTTCGGCATCCTCCCCTTCAGCGTCCTCTTCACCCTCTGCGTCCATGTCGACATCTTCGACAGCCGGCGGGTGTATTTGGCGGGAGAGCCTCGATCGTTGGTGTGCAGTCGCGTGGGAGGAGTTCGCCACCGTCGTTGGCGAAGCAGACCTGTGCTTTGTGGGAGAAGCAACCGGAGAAATCTTGACTGACGTTGTGGTCGTTATACGGCGCCCTGAAAAAGGTTGTCAATGCTAAGGTGTAAACGCCCAGAATAGAACACTCACTCTTAGTGGCACTACTTGTGGAAGCCAAAGCAGTTGTGGAAGGCGTTCCCGGGGACTGCCGCACCTCCACCAACGGAGTCGCGAGGGCATTTCGCAAGCTCTCGCTAATGGCTTGCGCAGGATTTCGCCCTGCGGTC